>NC_039244.1:19537487-19683720 GCF_003368295.1 Carassius auratus | reverse complement strand
ACACCGGTCTAACTCTATTTGTATTTATCCTCTAATGTCTGTTCATTCTCTTGATTTCAGATAAAGATGCACCACCAGCAAAAAAAGGCTCTGAGCAATCACCAGTCAAGGATGATGATGATGACGATGATGAAGCCCACCTCCTGTTGTAGCACCACGTCCTCAACATACATATCTGTGAGGGGAACATTTCTTGTCGTATTTGTCATATCAAAAGGCATTATTACTTTTTTTACTTTATACTTTATGGTTCTTGAGGGAATGCCTTATTGTTGGTGTCTTTGTTGTCTGGATAGGTATACACTCGCTCTGTCATCGATCCCATTCCGGCACCTGCTGCCATTTCAGAGACAGATGGATGTAAATGGAGATAAACAGAAGGGCAAGGCCAAGGGCAAGATGACAGATGAGGAGATTATGGAAAAACTTAGTATGTTTTGGTGATTACTAAACATTAGAGATGCTCACTTTAACAATAATGTTATTATATGCACTGCAGCATGATTTTTATATGACACGATTCTAACCGGTGTTGTTGTGACTCTATGATCTCTAAGGAAACTAATTGTCAGTATTGGAGACCCAAGTAAAAAATACACAAGATATGAAAAAGATATAGACAAGGGTAAATATATTCCATGATATTGTAACTGGGCTTTTGGGAAGTATATATACTTTTCAATATGTCCGTCTGTATCACAGAAACCAGTTGAACCAGTAGCCTGAATTTAATAAAACGAACTGTAATCGTAGGGTTGGCTTCAATTGAATGTTGTCTCTTTACAGTGCGTCTGGTACGGTGTACACAGCCATTGACGTTGCTACCTGGCCAAGAGGTATCTTTCTCTATTCCATTCTTAATATTTCTCTATCTCGAAATTTGAATCCGTCAAATTCCACGAGAAAAGATTCCTTAAATAAAAACTACAATTGAATTTACATATGGTTGAAGAAGGGCACGCAAAAATTTCTAAATCCCTGGTAAGCTCTTCAGGCAGAGAATTCTTCAGGTTTAGGTAAACCCAAAATGAATTTACAAGCCTGAATAAAAAAGACAGGTTGAACCTTACTGTGGACAAATCTGCATGACCAGCAAATCTAGTAGCATATAGGGATGGAACGATTTTTCTGGAACTTACGATGCAATAGAATTCACGATACATAATACACTACCATTTTCTTACAATTTATTATATATTTATCTTATTTATACCAAATATATTAAAGACATATTATAGATAAAACGTCAAATGCTGCATTTTTCTATGTGGAATTGAGATGTTAAAAAAATAAAAAATAAATTGAAGTTTTAAAACTAAGTTTAAACATTGATCCAGAGAAATTGTCCGCTATATTTAATAGTTTGTGCAGAGACCCTTTCAAGACCATGGAGGTGCCAGACGATACTTAGATATTTTAAATAACGCCGTTCAATTTTTGTTCATAAATGTAAGGGTAATAATTTGTTACTGCAAAGGGTCTACTTTTATTTGTGTGCGCTCACAATATCAACAAAACGTTGGTGCTTTTATAAAATAAAGAAAACAAACATGATGCGCTTTCTGCCATCTCTCTTTAACAATATTCTTGTGTTTACTAGAATACTTGCAGAGACAATTATTTTGTGAATTTTGTGTGTATGTGTTCAGAAGAGCAAGGATATGTATACAATTCTGTGTACGGGCATTGTCTGAAATGTGGATCTCTGTGTGCGCTTTGAAACCAAGCAGAAACCACCGTGCTAGCTCTGAGTGCACGCAAATGTTTTGAAACGCTTGTATGTTTAAATTGGCAAGACTTGGAAAAAGTGCAAACAATCAACCACAATCCATTTCACCCTTACAATCGAGTGAACAACTCGAATCAAGTTAGGAGTTTTATATTGCTATTCAAGATAAAAAAAAACAAATAGCCCCGGAACGTTGGGCTAGCGATTTTGCGAGTTCCGGTTGAGGACAATTGCTTAATGTACACTTCTGTTCACGCATTAAATAAAAAATTGATAGTAAAGACATTCATAATGTTGCTATTTCAAATATATGTTGTTTTGAAATAAACACATCAGCAAATTAGAATAGTGTGTGAAGTGTCATGTGACATTTTAAAAATATATTAAAACTAAATTTTAAATTGTAATAATATTTCATAATATCTACTGTTATTATTGTATTTTTGGATTAAATAATTCAGCCTCGGTGAGCATTAGAGACTTTTTTTCTTATACAGCCACCAAATTTCTTAATGGTAGTGTATTTAATATAATAAATCATACTACATTAACATTAAATGGACCACATAATTTCTTTGTTTGAGTTTCTTTTTGGCTTTTCTCAGTTTTTTGACACAGGGCCAAGCTAACTGCCATGATGTGTTTCCATAGGTTGCCATCAAGCAGATTAACCTACAGAAGCAGCCCAGAAGAGAGCTATATCATCAATGTAGATCCTGGTGATGAAGGAGATGAGAACCCAAACATTGTCAACTTTCTTAGACAGGTAGTTACATTCCTTAAAAGCTATTTAAACATGGCTGAAGTGCTGTTTAATTTTGTGCATTAGTGTCCCCATGAAGATGTTTCCAGCCATCTACTGTAACATCGACCTTCTGTTTTGTGTGTGTTGTGTGTTGACTTCTTGTAGGAGATTGAGTCTTCTTGTGGTAATTGGAGTACCTTGCTGGAGGCTCTCTGACGGGATGTGGTTACAGGAAAACCCTGGCATGGATGAAAGCCACAAATGCGCTGCTGTCTGCAGAGAGGTACAGTATTTCTGGCATAGTTTGTGAGCCCCTGAAGCCGTTTTTCCCATCACTCAACTGAACATTGTGGTCTGCTGCCTCCACAGTGTTTACAGCTCTAGAATTCCTGCAGTTCAAACCAGGTCATTCATCGGAGACATCAAAAGTGACAATGTCTATTAGGAAATGGATGGATCTGTCAAACTAAGTGAGTCCACAATCTCACTGCCAAGACCTGGCTTCATTATTCAGAACAGTTTGTTTTTAAAGTTTGCTCTCCTCTTTTCAGCTGATTTTGGGTTCTGTGCTCAAAATCACGCCTGAGCAAAGTAAGAGAAGCACCATGGTAGGAACACCCTACTGGATGGCCCCTGAGGTGGTCACACGGAAAGCATATGGGCCCAAAGTGGACATTGGTCCTTGGGTATCATGGCCATTGAGATGGTAGAAGCGAAACCTCCTTATCTCAATGAAAACCCTCTGAGGGTGAGCCTTTCTTGTCTGATACTTTTAGTACTTTGTCACGGATTCATTTAGGAAATCTTTTTGTTATTAATGACGGTAGCTCAAGTGATCTGTTAACTTTTAAAGAAAAGATTTATGACATTAATGCTTAATGATCATCTCCAGGCGCTGTACCTCATCGCTACTAATGGCACCCCAGAGCTGCAGAACCCGGAGAAACTGTCACCCATTTTTAGAGACTTCCTAAACCGCTGCCTCGAGATGGATGTGGAGAAAGAGAGGCGGAGGAAAAGAACTCTTGCAGGTAAGGAGCAACACTAAATTCCAAAATGTCTCGACATATGATTTTGTCAGTTTATACGTCTGTTTGAATACATGTGATGATAAGCTAAGAATTAATCCAATTGAATGTAAATTTAAAATGGATAGAAATTGGGGCTGCAAAATGAATCAAAATAAAAAGATAATCAATATTTGGATGAGTGCATTTGGGAGTGCGCAGTGTTTCTTTGAGTTCACAAAGTTTACAGCATTTCACCAGTATTCATTTGAAAGTGAAGAATTTCAGAAACAAACATAGTAGTAGTAGTAGTAGTTGAAACTTGTGGTGTAAAATCAAATATTTTTATAATGATCAAATATTAGTTTTTTTTTTTTTTTTTACATTGAAAATACAGTTGTAATTTTAAAATCGAAATATATTTCTGCCTCAATTTTTATAGTTAAAACGAATTCATTTTTAATTCATTATTAAAATGCATTGAAATGAACCATCATCAGAGAACCGTGATTATGTGGATATGTTTTTAAATGATTTTAATATGAAATTACTTTCTCGGGGTACTTCAATTACATAAATAAATCTAAGGGGTTTGGCTGACAAAAGGGTTTGGGGAACCCCTGGAATAGACTGTGGAGCTATTGATGATTAGGCGATTTTCTGGAAAATGTGCTAATGTCCTTCTGTCTCTTGCAGCATCCTTTCCTCAAGCTGGCGAAGCCTCTCTCCAGCCTCACTCCTCTTATACTTGCTTCCAAGGAGGCAATGAAGAGTAACCGTTAGCCAATGCCCAAATTCCTTCTCGCAACCGATTCCTGTGAAAATCTCTATCACTCCAGCAGAGTCCCCCTTCTAGTCCGTGAAGGACCTTTGCTATTCAGCCCCGAGGACCCTTTTCATCTCCACCCGGGCGACTAACTTGCACAATCACCATGTCTTGCCTCCTCACACCAAACTCTCTTTTAATGTGCCTTAAGGGGCTACAAAACCAGAGGAGCCAATGACTGTAGACCTCTCTTGTTTTCTACTGATGTTTCTCATTGTATTTGTTTAATGTAAACTGTTCAGACACCATTGCATTGGTCAGTGTGTACCTGAACATTTCAAATTTCTCTTGTATTTTAATTCATTTTGAGTATTGTTGAACTCTGGCCTAACAAAGTACTTTTTCCCTTTTTTACCATCAAGAGAAGTATTCTAATACTTAAACTGTCCCATTCTTTCTTAATGACCTGTCACCTGTGCCTACTACCTATTTGCCTTCACTTGTCTCAACAAAATGGGAACAATTTTGCTGTATAAAAAAATTCAGTGAACCATTTCTGTTTTTTAAATTTTTATTGCAAAACCTAAAGTTTATTAAATCGTTTTGTATATTATGTATTTTGATTAGCGTGCAGAAATGGGGGTGGGGGACAGGAATCAGGACATTTTTACAAGTTTTGTATTTATGTGCATGTATACAGTATTTTATATTTTATGTCAGACCTTAATGCATCTCCAGAGGGTTGTCATAGAATAATTGGAATAATTTGCTATATTCTTTTTGTATGTTAAATCTAACTGGTTTTTAACACATTTCAATGAGAAACATTTTCAGACGTTCCAACTGAGTAAATACACTTCCTGTCTTTTTTCTGCTCGTTTCCCATGAGATACAAAGTTTTTAATGACGAAACCATCATAAAATCTATCCTTTGTAAATTATTATTAAAACAGACTTGCAGTCAAGATGATTGAACCTGTGATATCGACTGGTACATTTCTAGAGCTTGCATCATTCTGTCGTGACTCTTAAAATATATAGTTGTTACACTGATTACAGTACTTGATGAAATCTAAATTAAATTCATGTTAATACTTCTGTGAATCATATTTGGTCAGACTTTAGTGTTTTATAATCTCTGTACAAGAAAGGATGTCCTTTCATTCTTTATCTTTAAGATTTTTTTTTTTTTTTCAGAAGGTTTAATTAAGACATTTGTTTCTTTCTTTTTAAGGAACTGTGATGTATGATGCATTAGATGCAAATGATACATTTCCCCTTGAACCGTTGCCTTAAATGCACAAGTGTTCAGATAGCCCAGAGAAACAGGCAGAATCAAGACGACTTGAGAAGTTGCGGAGAAGAATTTTAGAGGCGTCAGCACTTCCTCTTTGTAGTCAGTTATGAAAACAGGAAGCTTAAATGTTAGGACAGCACAGTTCAGTTTTTTGGCTCTAGTGTTTCGTCAGTATCTAGACATCACATGGTGTTAAACTTCATTCAGAGGTGAAATCGGTAACCTTTTGGGACTCCAGATCATGGCTGACACTTTAGAGAATAACTCAGAGTGCCCTTCATCTGCCAAGAGTGATGCTTCAGCAGGTGGTCTGAGCGTGCTGGAGAGCTTGATGCAGGAGAACCGACATGATGGTCAGGTTGTGTTTGAAGACTCCGTGTTTGCTGGTTATTTGCAGGATGGGCTGCAAAGTCTCCGGCTGGAAGACAGCTTGATTGACGTCACCCTCATCGTTCAGGGTCAGAGCTTCCAGTGCCATCGAGTGGTCCTCGCTGCAGCCAGTCATTATTTCAGGTTAGCCAGTAGGGCATCCAGATCATTTGATGTGATATACAGAGAAACGAGTTTGCTTGTTTCATGTAACATTAATTTTTTTTTTAAATATAAATTTTAAGAGAGCAGTGTTTCTTCTTTAAATGTATATTTTAAGTCTGCAAACATAGAATTTTCATAAATGTGTGTTTTACAGAGCAATGTTTTGTAATGATTTAAGAGAAAAACACGAAGAAAACATAAATATTAAAGGCATTGATGCTGACACCATGAGAATCCTGTTAGAATACACTTACACCAGCAAAGTCATCATAACCAAGGACAATGTTCAGAGAATGCTTGAGGCAGCCAGCCTATTTCAGGTTTGTACTATGACAGCTTTTTATCAAACTATTTTTATGGTGGATTAGCCTATATGTAACGGTTTCTGTCAAGCATGGCCATTTAAATGTCTACCAGTATGTTTTTGCAAGGTACAAATGACTTTTTACTTCCCCAGTACCACATTTGTGGTATTTTATGTTTTTGTTTTTTTTACTTGGAGGTGAAGGCATCCAAACCACCTCAGAAGTACCAAACATAACATGGAAGTGAAACTGTATATTAGATTTTCCATTACGGTCAGTTTTAGTAGTCACATCTGTGTTTGGGTACTGTAGCTGGGTGGAGATATTTGATTGCTAAATATAGTTGATGTAGCTTACATATAAAATCATAAACTCTTAAGTAAAATAATGCATTTCTGCCAAGGCCAAATCTGATTTCAGGCTAGTTCAGACCATTAGGATTATGAGATTGGCACAATAAGTAATGTTTTATCTGTACAGCACCTTTCAAAACTGTTTTTACAAAGTGCTTTACATATACTGTTTAAGACCACTACTGCTTAAAAGTTTTTTATTAAAAGTTTTCAAGCGGCAGTATCTTATGCTCACCAAAGCTGATTTATTTCCTCAAAATACAGTAAAAAAAAAAGTTTCATTTATTCCTGAGATTGGAAGATGAATTTTAAGCAGTCATTGCTCCAGTGTCGCATAATCCTTCAGAAACTATTTTAATATGCTGATTTGGTGCTCAAAAACATTTCTTATTATTATCAATGTTAAAAACAGTTATGCTGCTTAATAATAACCAACTCCATTTTTCAGGATTGCGAAGTCTGAACTCACTTTTGATCACTTTTACGTCACTTTTGTTCAATTTAATGCATTCTTGCTGAATGAAAGTATTAATTTCTTTAAAAACAGAAATCTTACTGACTCAAAATGTGTGTAATGATAGTGTCCCTAAATGTCTAAATGTGAAACAATAATTTGATGCTCTGTAATGACCTCAAATCTCATTTTTGTTTGCAGTTTCCGCACATTGTGGACGCCTGTATCAGTTACTTAGCAGACGTCCTACATCCAGACAACTGTGTGGGAATCCTGCTCCTAGCTGATGTGCACTCGTTGGAGTCTTTGAAAGCCCAAGTCTACACCTACATTGTCCAAAACTTCTCTCAAGTTGCGGACCATGATGAGATCCTGGATCTTCCAGCAGATGTGTTGGTCAGTCTGCTGCAGCATGATGACCTGGGGGTGACCGCAGAGGAGCAGGTGTTTGATGTGGTTACACGTTGGGTGAGGGCCCAACAGGATGAAAGAATAGCTCAGCTGCCCCGTGTCCTCGCACATGTAAGGCTGCCCTTGTTGGACCCATGGTACTTTGTAGAAAGGGTGGAAGGCGAGCCTCTGATCCGCCAGTGTGCCGAGGTGTTCCCACTGCTGCAGGAGGCCCGGCTTTATCACCTCTCAGGAAAAGAGGTCAGTTTTACAAATGTGACCTTTCTAAATGCTTGATTCCATGTAGAAGTGGTCACAAGATTCAAATACAGGAAGTGAAATCCAAACTTGGGAATTATGACTTTGAGTCATAAAGACATGGCAGGCTTTAATTTTAGAGGAAGGGTATTAAATCATAATGTTCATTACTTTGCCACTATAGTGAATTCTGTAAATTATACAGAAAAACCTTCTTACTTCAAATATTGCAAATATATGTAATAATTCTATTATTATAATTCTATTATATTATAATAATAACAGGGCACAAACTATGCAGTTAAATTAAAAGGTGATTGCGACTTTTCTAACAATCATGAGTTTATCTCACAATTCTGAGTTAATTTCTCTGAATTTCTCTCAAATCTGAATTGTGAGATGTTGGTGACCAGACAGTTGAAGGTAGCCACTGACTTCCATATAATGTTTTCTTAATTTTAAATTTTCAGTGGTTAGCGCCAACTGTTTGGTTACAAACATTCTTCAAAATATTGTCTTCAACAGAACAAAGAAATTATACATGTTTGGAACAACGCTTGGAATTTTCATTTTTGGGTGAACTACCCCTTTAAATCCTCTTGGTTTCTAGGTGATATCGGAGCGGACCAAACCAAGGGTGCAGCAGTTCCAGTCTGAGGTTTTTATGATTATTGGAGGATGCACAAATGATGAGAAATTTGTATCTGAGGTGACCTGTCTGGACCCACTACGCAGGAGCCGCTTAGAGGTGGCAAAACTACCGAACACAGAGATGGAATCTGAGAATGAAAATAAGAAGTGGGTGGAGTTTGCGTGTGTCACCTTCAGAAACGAAGTCTACATATCGGGTGAGCATCAGTACATCACACTGAGATACATCACACTGAGGAATGCACTTATTATAAATGAAAACAAGACAAAGGAAATTATTTTTGCTCTCTCAGAATAGGTATCAAAAACAAGTGACCATACATAATATACAGATTGAGCAAGTGTCTTCCTATAAATATTTGAGTGTCTATGTAATGACTGCTTTATCATGGTGTGCACATGTGTTTGTTGTACAAAAACGCATCTATTTTCTTAGGAAAGTGAGGTTATTTTGAGCAAATAAGCAGATCTTGCTGTTGTTTCTTCAATCTGTATTACATAGTGTTGTGTAGTGTATGGAGTATGTGCATGGAATAGTTAATTGTCTGTTCATCTCAAAGCTTGACTGGCTAGATTGCTATCGGTTTTAAAATTGTGTTTTCAAGATCTGTATTTGAAAAAAAAAAATTACCTTGTCTGGAGAAAAAAAAAAAAAATTTGGAAGAGATTCCAACAATAAAATTACAAAAAAAAAGTATAAGATATAACTGTAAAGTGGCACTGCCTATGTAGTATGTTTATTTGTATGGACACTGATGTGTAAGATCAAAGAAGAAATTTGTAAAGCCGATTTACACTTAAACAGGTGGCAAGGAAACACTGCAGGAGGTGTGGAAGTATAATGCATCACTAAACAAATGGATCCAGATAGAGTATCTCAACACAGGCCGCTGGAGACACAAGATGGCCGTAGCTGGAGGAAAAGTCTATGTTTTGGGTGGTTTTGATGGAACCCAGAGATTGAGCAGTGTTGAAGCCTACGATCCATTTCACAACTGCTGGACAGAGGTGAGTCCTGTAAATATCTGGGATGGGTAATTATATAACTTTAGGTCCTTTGCAGTCTCAAAAGAGAGAGAAATAACTTTTAATTTTCAGTTAATGGTTGTCTGATTAAAAGAGTGTCTATTAGTTTTTATCACAACACAATTCCATATTGTTCATGGGATTTGGGGGGCAGTGTTGGGAAGGTTACTTTGGAAATGTAATCGGTTACAGATTGCAAGTTACCCCCATTTAAAATGTAATAAGTAGTAAATATTTTAATAACTTAATTACTTAGCTAAATTTCTAATGAATGGTTTCAGCTGTTAATCATTTGAAAACATTTAAAGCAGGCAGGGTTAACCTTACAGTAGTACACGACACTGATTACTGTCAGACTTTCAAAATCCTTCTCCACTTAAATTAAGATTATATTCAGTTAATTTAATAGCACAGCCACCACAAAATCAGACTTTCACGCCGCCTCTTTGAGATCATTCTGAGGTTAAATACAGACTTAAAATCATTAGAAATAGTTCAATAGTTATGATACCGTTTTTGAAATCAAACCTTTGCATAGCTACAACAGAAAACACTGGCAGAAATACCTTGGGGGGGGGGGGAACAGTTAACCTTAAAAAAAAAAAAAAAAACTGCATATGCATAAACCCAAATAGGAAATAAAACAGTTATCGAATGAGCGTATCCTGAACTCTGAAACATTCCTATCTTATTTTTGAGCAGTCTATGCAATTTGGAAAATAAATAAATTAAATGTCTGTGTGTTACATTTATTTTGCAATTAAATTATGTAATTCCTTTGCATTTAACTAGTTACTCCCGTACACTGTTTGGGAGTTAAAAATGTCTATAAAGTGCAGAAAATATTCCATGTATGAAAAATGCATGGAATTTAAATGTTATATCCATGTATTTCAACACATATTTTACACTGTAATTTATTCCTGTGATGGCAAAGCCATAACTCAATTCTTCAGCATCACGTGATCCTTCAGAAATCATTTTAATGTGCTGATTTGCTCAAGAAAAAATTATTGTTATTAAGAATGTTAACAACATGCTGCTTTTGCTGATTCATATTTTTTTGTAAATTCTAATACCATTCAAAATTTGGGGTAAGAAAGTAGAACAAAGGAAAAAAAAGGAACTTTTTAATCAGCAAAGACATTAAATAGGTCAAAGTTGGCATTATAATGTTACAAAATATTTAAACCTGAATAATAAGAAGAAGAACCATTATCAATTATTAGGCTCCAAATCAACATGAATGATTTCTGAAGGATCATGTGACACTGAAGACGGAAGTAATGGCTGAATGAAGGATAGATTAATATCTAATACATCTGCACCTATCATAACATTTCAGTGCATTTATGATGGTTACTCTGATCATATATACAGGAAACTTAATATTTTTGTCCACCTTCCAGGCAGGACCGCTCATGATCAGCGTAAGCTCCTTCTCTGCTGCCAGCTATGACAAATACATCTTTGTGATAGGTGGAGGCCCCAATGGCAAGCTAGCCACAAACAACATGCAATGCTTTGATTCCCTATCAAATCAATGGAGCTTAAAATGCCCGATGCCAACCGAGGCCAAATGCACAAATGCGGTGACTTTTAAGGATGTCATTTTTGTTGTTGGTTTGTACCTTTTAATTTTTTTGCTTAAATAAAACTGTAAACAACTGACCAGAGATAACGGCCATGCTTTGATGATTAAATATGTAATTTCCTCTAAAATAAAGGTGGTGCGATGAAGGCCTTGTATTCCTACAGCCCTCTGGAAGACTCCTGGACGCTTATAATCCAGCTGGGTTGTGAGAGGGCCAGCTGTGGTATTGCTGCCTGCAATAACAAGCTCTTCATTACTGGTGGCCGTGATGACAAGAACGAGGTGATCGCTACCGTTCTTTGTTGGAACCCGGAGACAAAAAAGTTGACTGAGGAGTGTGTGCTTCCACGTGGAGTATCTCACCATGGTAGTGTGACTCTCAGGAAATCCTACACACATATACGCAGGATAACGCCTGGAACAGTCAACGGATGACAAATTCAGCAGCTTCAGAGACTACAGTTTTAACTACATGTTTTGTCCTTAGATTTGACTCTTTTCAGGCCCATATGATCAACATTAAGCAGTGGAATTCAGTGTTCTCTATTACATTAATACTAAAAGTGTTCTCCATTTTTGATATTTAACTATGCAGCTTGTATATACCAAAGTGTAACCATTGTGTTCATTTTGACAATGCAAAGAAATGTTTACACACATTACAGTAATTTTTAAACATTGAAACATTAATATTTATTTTGTGGCACTTCACAATAACATTTCAATTGTTAACATTGACAATCGGTATCATGAACCCAATTAAAAAAGACATTGTTATTTATTAATTTCTTATTGTGAGCAATTCATTTAATATCATGTTTAATTTATAAAAAATAATTATTGAGCTTGCAATAAAATGTAATTCACTATTCAGGTAAAACGACATTAATGCATGACAGATCTGGCCTATCATTTAGGCTACTTAAACCAGTTAAAGCTGCGGTAGGGAACTTTTGACGCTCTAGCGGTTAATAAACAGAACTGCTTGTGTCTTGCGGAAGAACATCGTAGCCGGAACTACTTCTCTCTGTTTATGTCTATGAAGAAACACAAAGGTACTGGGTTACTCCGCCGCAGTACCCCTGAAGCAATCTAAAATAGTCCGAATATAAACACTTGTTATAGGTGCACCATAGGGATTCAGGACAGGCTAAATAACACAGTTTGGAAAATGGATTCATGGTGTACTCGCTTATTATATACATTTTTCTACATTTTGAACACAAACAAAGTTACGGACCGCAGCTCTGATTGTTTCTTAACGGGAGCGATGTATTTCTGCAAATGGCAATAGGAGCACTGGGAGGAGCCAGAGGAGCTTGATTTTTTCACAGATTATCGGTCTCATATTCTACTGTCAGGACATGACAGATTTTACAAATTTACAAATTCTTTTAAAAAAAATATATATATATTTTTACAAGTCACCTACTGCAGCTTTAATGATATAAGATGGGTATGATTAGTAAAACTGCAAAACTTTACCTGAGTTAGCATTTATTCTGCATTGAAACAGTTACACTAACAGTGACATGAAAAGATCCAATGAGTGTTTTCTTTAGTTTGAAGTAACTCAATATACACACCATATAAAGTAAAACAAATTTTCTCAGAATTGGAATATAACATCATTTTTATTTTGTGTAGACAGATGAATACAAAGTCGTCATCATAAAAAATAAGCTTTATTTGTACAGGGCACAAACAGCTGTGCATTTGGAAAATATTTTACAGGCACAGGTCTCATCTGCTCTTTCCTGTGCAAATGGGATCCCTGATATAGGCAGATATTTAGCAGTCTGTTTGTTCACTTTCAAGTTTCACGTAAAACACAATTGTCAAATACATAAAAGGCACCACTACCTTGCCTAACTGAACTCTGTATGAGTTGGTCAGGTGCAAGAACAATAACATTGAGAGAAAATCCACTTCATCACAAGGTTTACTCCGGGGAAACATTGTATTGAAGCAAGCATTTTTCCAATCTACAATTTAGTCGTGTAGTCCAATGCCATCGTAGTTCTGTCAGTTTCATTCAGCAGTGCCATGTGTCTCATCTCCGGTGTCTGCGTCCAGAATGTGACCTGCTCTGGTGTTTGCTTCGTCCCTGATCATGTGATCTGTCACGATCACGTTCACGATGGTCCCAGTGGTGCCCGCGATCGTGCTTGTGTTTCACATAGTCACGGTCACGCCCTCGTTCGCGGGAATTGCTGCGAGATCGGCTCCGTGATCGCCTCCTTTTGTTGCTATTCCGACTAGAGTCACTCTGTCGGTCTCGTTCCGTCCTGAGCTGTGTAACTGGCGAAGCTCTGTGACCTTTGTGTTGGCGTGGTGATGGGCTGCGGCTGCTCTGAGAGCTGTACGTTCCCGAGTGGCTCCTCTGACTAAAAATAATAGAACATCATGTCAGCAGCAGAAAGAATAAATCTATTATTTTAAACATCAACCTGGTGTACAGGTATAAAATATCACTTGAATTGAAAGTGCACGTTATAACTTACTGTCTGTGTGGAGAACGAGATGGCGAGCGAGATCGTGAGCGAGACCGGCTGTGGTTCTTGCCATTCTGAAACACTTTGCCTTCCTCCTTTTTCATGCTGCTATACAAGAAAGATAAAAATAAATGAACAAAATAGGGATGGGTAGCAGTGTTGATTATTTACCAAAGCAATGTTTAATAGTTTTGGTTAACTGAAATAAAATAAAAGCTAAATTAAAATTTGATCGAAAAACTAAAAACACTTTTAAAAGGCATAGAATTTTTCTTAAATACTAATAAATGTAATTTTTCATCCCAAAAGGGTAAAATAAAACATAAATGATTAAATTTGGCATTTGCAACAAAAAAAAATTGCATTTTAAAACTTACCCATTTAAGGGGCTTTTTGGAAACAACTGTCTGTTCTCAGACTCCTTCACCAATTTAGAGTTTGGCGATTTCTCTTCCATCTTCACTTCTCGTGGAGAAGCTGGAAAAGGAAAACATTTTAGCTGCCTGTGATTTGATCAGTTAAAAAGCTTGTTTAGTAAAAAGCAAACAGAATAAAAACTTACAGGGTTTTGATGCTGGGGAAAATCCACCAATGGCAGCAAGAGCTGGCGTGCCATTGGGATTCTGTCCTTTGGCTTTTAGTCTTGCCTCTTCCAGGGCCACCTTCCTCTTTTCCACCCGTTTTTCAAGCTGTTCACTGTTAGGCTGAGAGATGGATGGAGTATTAACAACAGCATGTATTAACAATTATTAGAAATAAAGATTATCAAACATGTGCCAAGTTAATAAAACTCAAGCTACCTTTTCTCTAGAATAAAGCTTCATCGTGCTGATACATATTTCTCTGATGTGCTCCTTAGTAGCACCGAAAACAAGATACCAGTGTGGCTTGGAAGGAAGAGGAATCTGAAGAAATACAAAAATACATGATGAAATAAAGAGAGAGACTGAAATAGATAAAGATAAGAGAGATAGATCCAAAAATGTACCTGTAGTACTCGAGCAGCGAGGTAAATACAGGCACATGCAATGGTCTCAGGTTCAAACCGCACAAACACGTTGGTCCGGAGGGCATCGTTCATATAATTCCTGCAAAACAAAAAGAAACACCTATGCAACACCTGCCATGCTCTCTCTCTCATATGGCTTCTGGAGGCTCTTAAACTTCATGTCCTTTCCCTAACTTTTGAAATGTAGCCATGATGGTGCCAACAGTATAATCTTAAGAAATTTGAACAAATAACTGAAGCACAAACAAAGCGCATGTGTTACAAAATCGAAATTTTCAAACCCCCTATCAAAAAGGTGTGAGGAGAGGCAAGAATCAGTTAATGGTGGATATCAGGGACAACTTACATAACAAAATTCACATGAACATGATTCATATGAAAAAAAAAAAAAAAAACGACATACCATTTTCATTGCTAAAAAAAATTAGAGAGCATAAAGCGCACAACTAAGTACTAGCACTCAAGCTCTGTGGGAGGGAGAAAAAGAAAAAAATCCTGGACCCCCCAGCAAAGCCAAGGCCTTCCATTCAGAGAACCTCCACTGAGAGCTCTCACTGGATTGGCTGGCAGTCTCGAAAAGCCAGCCAATGAGGTGGGAGGGGTTCCTGGGTCTTGTGCCTGAGGAGTTCGGGTGTTTTCTGTGACACTTACCACCATGGGCTACCCTTTAATCAAAGAGTAGAGAAAGGACAAAGTTAAACAGAGCTCTCCATAAGCCTTAACCTCAAAGATGTGCAAGAAATCACCGAACACGCAACCTACAGAATATCTCTGCATTTTTACTACAAAAAAACTGTGTGATGCCAGAATGATGTGAACCTATCTTACCTTTAGGTATACTGTACTATTATACAGATTATATATAATGCAGTGTTTCCACTAGGTCCTGTTGATACTCAAGTACCAAGCGCTTTCACACAAGTTCAAGGTCTTATCAGCCAATTTTACTAGTGGAAACACGGCATGAGTCCAACCATAAATCTGATGCAAAGTCTCCTCTATAAGGGGAAAAAATTCCAGGTGATCATTTAAAGGGCATTTTTGTGAGCTCCAAAAACATAGAAACACTTACCATGCTGTCTGAACAAGCATCTGATTCTTCTCACATTCAAGAACTTGAAGGTACATGACTATAATCTGAAAGAGTTGAAAATGAATTAAGGAAATTTACTGGATTTTCACACACAAAAATATAATCCGGATAGCAGCAGAATTGTATAAATCAAAACTTACCTTGTGTGGATGTTTGACATGTACACAGAACCCCAGTTCCTTAAGGACACGGCGCTCTGCTTTGATCAATTGGTTCTTGGTGTTGATGTAGTTTTGATCAAGGACAAGAGGGGTACTCCTGGTTCAACACAAAACGGCTGTTATAATACGTTAAATATGATATATTATTAGAAAAACATAGCCTCTGCTTTATTTTATATTCTCTTCACAGATGATACTAACATGTTTATAATTACAAAGAAAACATTTTATAAAAACAACTCAATAATTAGACTAAGTCATCAGTAGATTTCATTAGATCCAAAGTTTAAGCTAAGCACAGCAAGTAACCAATGGAGTGGAAATTCTACAGGTTTCATCTACTAAATTTCTTGGGTTAATTACTAAATTTCTAACACTAATAATAAAAACAATCAACTTACTTTTTGCCCTTTCCTTGTTTCAAATGATGGAAAACGTTGATCACATCCCTCACTCTTCTTGGCGATTCCTCGATCTTAGATGCCAAATTGACGCAGGCCATTGCAAATATCTGTTACAAAGTGACACATTAGGTCATAATCTGGGTTTAAACAAGGGTTGATTTTTTTTTTTTTTTTTTGTATCTCTGATTTACCTCAAAGCTGTGCTTGATGAAAGACTTCGAGTAGAAGAATCGTTGAAAAAGGACTTGTCCAGTCGCCATCGCCACCTATTCAAAATACCAAACAATAAATGAAAAACAATGGTCATGTCAGTTGGGTTACATAAAAGCAACCCTACTTGTTAGACAACTAATAGTAGAGCGACAAATAATCTACTTTTAATTACATCCCAAAATAGATTTCACGGCAGGCACTCTCTGAAGGACCCGCTGCCGCTGGAAAACAAAAGGCCGCCGGTTTCACTGTGCCGGTAACGGCTAGCTAGCTAGCCGCGATAAGGGTGTCGTCTTACACGTTAAGATCATTAGGAATTAAACTTACGGACCAAATAAAACATTAACAAATTTAGATAGTAACCTGTGGCAGACGCAGAAGAATCCCGGCGGACTGGATGAGTTCACAGCCCAGAATCCGCAGGTTTGTCTCAGTCTCATTGTCGAGGCCATCCAGCATGGACGGGGTCGAAGAGAGACTCTCCTCCGGTATAATCGAGCTATCGATGGCCAGAAACACCTCCGAGTACACTTTATCACCGATCAGTATACCTTGGCTGTTTGCTGGAGTGTTCACATGAGGAGATAAAACACCTAGAGACATCTTGATGGAGTATTTCGGTTTCACAAAACGTAGACCTTTCGTCTGCCAGGCGGAAATGGCGACGTTTCGTAATTGACGCAATACATCAACGGATGTGACGTCAATGGCTCTGTTGCAATGGTGAAATCCCGTAGAATACCGACCTTTCCCGTTACGGGAGGGTTCTTTTGTCTGAAGCAGAGGGAGAACATCTCGTTTTGTATATCCTTCTCTTTCTCTTTTTGATAATGATGACTCTACTGCTAATATAATACAGTGCTTAAAGCAGTTCTTTCCTGTCTAAATCTTCTTAACATTCCAAATCGTTTCAGTTAAAGTATATAATTTTGTTACCATAAAGGTACAAATAATGCTCCAATAAATTGCATTATTAATTTTTTAATTTTGTTTAAAAAAAAAAATATTCATAAGAAAATATTCTCTAACTCGCAGCCTACTTTTTCACATTTCTTAGTTGAAATTTATGCATTTCTCAAATCCCTTAGGTTGATTAAAAACCAGAAAAGTAACAGTTTTAAAATCTTATGATGATTTGTTTTGTAAAGCCTCTAATACATAAGGTTTGCTCTGTTTGTCTTTATTGTGATATTTTTATTTATCTATTTTTTTCTTTTATTGTGTTTGTTGAACTTTACATGAAGAGTTTATGTTATTTCATTCCTGTAGAAGTTCTGTCTGTCTTATAATGCATCATGAACAGACTAATATATATATTAATCCCATCAAATACCACCATGTTGTGTTGATGAAACACATGGTTTGTGTAATAATTTAAATTAAATGGAATAAAACAACAACTTATTGCCACTATAGTATAACTGACAGATAGATAGATAGATAGATAGATAGATAGATAGATAGATAGATAGATAGATAGATAGATAGATAGATAGATAGATAAACAGACAGACAGACAGATAGATTGATTGATTTCTTGCTATGCCATGCTGTGCACCAGGTCCCCTCAGGGATGTGCTATAATCCATGACTGTGTTGCCAAGTACCAAAGTAATCACATCATCATATCCAGGACCTACACCACAGTGAGGGGGCTCATCACTGAAACTGATGAGACAGCTAACAGAGGGGATGTGATATGCCTAGACACCTGGTCAACAAGACATATAAAGATTGTTGACTTCAGGAAATCTTGTGCTTCCTTCTTCATATCAACGACACTGGAATTAATTTCATACCAGCAAAAAAAAAAAAAAAAAAGATTTCTGGACTTATATAACACATTTTATTTTCAACAGTGCAATAAAGTACAATACTTCCCTTTATATGCTTTTGCACATATTCATTTTCCCACGTAATTAATTTTTCTGTATACCTCACAATCCAAAACCCATTCTCAACCTCTCACCTCTTTGCTGTTCAGATAGTGCCAGACCTGAGGTTATTATTCTGTTAAGATTTTTTTACAAATTATATAGAAACAGAATAATTTGGTACTATCGGTGAACATAAAACTGTGATTAACTTTTTTCCACTTTAATGTCTTCATTAGCACTGTTCAGGTTATTGGCCTACTATTTGGCTAGATTTGCTGAGAGGGTTAAGGATAGCCTTGGTCTTTGCTGTGCACCAGGCAGGAAGTAGGAGAGATGCCAACTGTCACTGATACTCATTTTGACCTCATTTCATTTACCCACTTGCCCCTCTCATCTCTCAACCAATATCCTCATGAGATGTGTCCAAAAGAAATAAAGTACATTAAGTTGTGCCAAATTTGCCACCCAACCCCTGAAAAGCACTTCCGATTTTAATAAACAAATGCTTTTTAAAAGATTTATTAAATCCAACATGATCTCTTATTACTGCACTTTTCATAAATCTACTAAATATTTAAGAGAAATTTACAGGGGGCAAAATCATTTATATATATATATATATAGAGAGAGAGAGAGAGAGAGAGAGAGAGAGAGAGAGAGAGAGAGAGAGAGAGAGTTTTTCTCAGTCCAAGTGAAAACATTTTGATGATAATTCTTTTTTATGTGTTTTCATTTAAAAAAATATATATTAAAAAAAACTTTGCCTGTGGTTGTTTTTGTGAAATGCATGTTCCAAGTTACTGAGAAAAATAGTAAACAAGACCTACCCTAGACAAAATATCCTGCTGCAGTTGAAGTTTTGTTATATTCTGTGTAAGATACTTAAAATAGCCTGTTCTTTATGCATTATTATGCATTAAAATGTTATTAAATGCTTTGGACAAATCCGACATTGCAAATAAAGAAAAAGGAAGTACAACATTTTCCAGCATTACATGATAGTTATATGAATTAATATTATACAGATTATTTTGAAATGTTTCATTTTTGGGAGACATTCTCATGAGGTCTGCAACAGTGAAGCTTCTGTGCATGCCAGCATGTCAACAAGGCATGCAAATAACACCTTGCACACAAGCCGCTTTTTCAGCTGTATACTCAAGAGAGAGAGCCCCATCCCCTTTGCTTCTGAATGCAGTTTGTTACACAATATGTTTGTGACTTCAATATATGTCTCACTTCAAAATACAGAAAATGAGCTCAGTTGGACAGCCATTTAAATTACATCGCATGTCAGTCATGCAAGTGCAAAATGTCATACTCTTTCATACTGGCAGCTGAGCAGCACTGCATAAACCGAATGTCCCAGAGGAAGAACATCTTGCAGCTTTTTCTAGCATAAATCACTCACCGAGACATTTTAATCAGGTAATTATTCATACTTTCTGTCAGTGGCAGGGGGATTCGTAATGTACTCCAGATCTGCTGGCTCCTTGAATGGCACTACTGGGATCTGGTTAGAGAGCTGTTATGTTTCACCTCACAGGTTCAGAAACGCACACACTGCATCTTTGCTAGGGGTGAAAATGTGATATTTAAAACCATAAATGATGTCTGCGTAGGCACAGAATTTTCTACGAGTGCTTCATTTCACAGTGTAGAAGCTTCATAGACCCGGGAGGAACCATCATTACGAACAAGATATTCTTGAGTGAATCAAATATCTAAAAACCTAAAGTCAAGGGAATGTCATCAGAAGTACAGCACAGTTAAAACTGAACAATATAGCATTTTACAGCAGGTTTGAAGTATCCCCCTGACACTGGAAAAAAAAAAATTCTCGCCCATAGCAAGCTTGGCACATACAGCCGTGTGACGTAAATCAGCATGTTTCTGTGTCTGATTTCATGGAGAACATGTTCCTTTCACCTAAGGAATGTTTTTGTTCCTGTCTGCCATTACCCCAAGCAAATTTGATTGGCTGCTTGTAAGCCAGTGAGACTAATTGTGATTCTTTTCGAAAGCAAAGTCAGCTATATTTTCTTAACATGCTAATGATTTCCCAAAGCCTGTGTATGTGACATACAGCAGAGACCTGGCAACCGATGGTGAATATTCAACCTGCTGTTATATGAAACATTCTCAACCTCTCACCTCTGTGCTGTTCAGACAGTGACAGGCTTGAGGTCATTTTTTCATACCTGAATGTGTGTCAGAGGAGGGAAGCAAAGTTGAGTTTTTTTTTTTCAAGTGTAAAACCCCTCTGGTAAATGGTATACACTACAGGTTCCTTGTTGTACGATTATTGACCTGGCCTGCAAACCAGCTGCATTGCTTTATTGAGATATTAACATCGTCACAGGACACCTGCAGAAAGTTCAGTTACTGTAGGTTATACCTCACAGTCCAAAACCCATTTATAGAAACTGCCCACATCTGGTGTTGCCTGGTTCACGCTGGGTCTAATTCCCACCTCACCCCCCAGAAGGCCCAAAAGTGTAAATATTTCCATCTCCACATGTTCTCAATTTTGTTCTGACTGAGAGTGCCCTGTTCTGTGAACTGAATGCTGAACTTAATCACATGCGATTACTTTTTCTGTTTCTATGTGACACATTATAGTATGTAAACCCCCCACAAACAAATAGTTAAAAGGAGAATGGAATGAAACTCGCTGACAGCAATGATAAATCACTGGAGCAGTGATTTCATAAATGTTCAGATTAGTGATTGCTTCTCAGAATTTCTGTATTTTGGCATTTTTTTGTTATCTGACTGACTTGGTGTAGATAGATCTACCCTTTATAATGAGCAGTGTGTGTGTGTGTGTGTGTGTGTGTGTGTGTGTGTGTGTGTGTGTGTCTAAGTCTAAATATATATATACATATATGGAAAAGCATTGCTGTCAGATATTTCTCAACAGAGCTAAAATAATTAAAAATGGTATAATTATACAATGCTTAAATAGTATATCATTTTGAAAAGGAAAACAAATAAAGCTGTCTTTGTTTTTAATGACTTCTGAATTTTAAATGCAAGTTTAAAAGGAATAGTTCACCCAAAAATGAAAAAACGCTGAAAATGTACTCACCCTTAGGCCATCCAAGATGTTGATTGGTACGTTTCTGCATCAGAACAGATTTGGAGAAATGTTGTATTATAGCAGTTGCTCAATGGATCCACTGCAGTGAATGGGTGCCGTCAGAATGAGAGTCCAAACAGCTGATAAAATCATCACAATAATCCACACGACTCCAGTCCATCAATTAAAGTAAGCAAATGTTATATTGGTTTCTCCAGTGAAAAAGCATTCTTGTCTGAATCAGAGGAGAAATATGCACAGATCAAGCATCGTTTAACATTTGTGTGTGCCAAAGGTGTGAGGGAAAAAAGTGTTCTCTACAACCAAACGATGAAGATTAAATGATGCAGAATATTTTAATATTCTTAACAATATATATTAATGATGCCAAAATAATTAATTGCTATTCAAAATAAACCATGATAAAAAAAACCTTTTATAAAGGTAAATATACATAAATAGCGCTGATATATGTTCAAAGACACTATAATAAATCAGCAAAAATTATATATATATCATAATCTCAAACAGCTTTCAGATACCATCAGGACTAATAATTTAATTTAATTTAACTATAATTTAATGTATAAAGTAGTATATTTTGCAAGTTGGGTGCCCATGAAATTAACAACGTATTTATGTTTATTTTGTTTATGTTATTTAATTTTTGAATATGTATAAAATATGAAACAATAACTTTCATTTTTGGAGAAAAACATAAAAACACAAAAGTAGACAAACGCTGAATCAGTCTACAGCTAAATGCTATTAGATGCTATTTTTGTCTGTCTCATAACAACCTACAGTATATTGCCAACTAAAGGCACACCCAAGACAAGGAGTATTTAACAGATGTTTGTCCTCACCTCAATAAATTATTTGGTTGCGCTTCTAAAAATTTCTCACTGCTCATAAGCAGTGGGTGGAGCATTCATTTAAACTGATTTATGCTGACATAAAAAATAAAAAAAATCTGCTGGAAACAGATCTTCAGGTGTTCCAGCCACCGCTTTCAGCGTGTTCTTTCAAAATGTAGTGAAGTCACATATGCTTCCTTCAACAACATGAAAGCTGGAAACCAGATTCTTGATATCACGTCATTGTTTTGTATTGTATTTATTAACTTGTTTGTGTTGTTAAGAGTTTGACCTAAGGGTGTACATAGACATGACATGCTGAGTCACTCATCGTTTATCTTGATTTATTAATATAAGTTATTGACACAATTAATTCAATATCATGTTGCATCATCTCTACAATATGGCGAATGAGTTAAACTTCAATCAGAGTTGATGCTCCAATGCACCCACAATTAATATTTATAACTGACAAAAAATGAACAATGAACAGTCTGTCACGATTTACTCATCCTTATGTCATAACAAACCTATAAGACTTTCTTTCTTCTGTGGAGCTCAAAAATGTTTTTTGGATGACGTGAGGCTTTGAATGACATAACAGTGAGTAAACGATGACAAAATGTTTATTTTTGAGTGATCCATCCCTTTAAGAATCAGACGTAAAAAAGGTACTGCCATATTCAAATGCTGAACAGCGAAAAGAAAGATATGAAGAGGGTAACTCCTGGACAACATGCAAAGGAAAGCTCCTTCTGGAGTTATTATAGCTATAAGATCAAGATTTTTATTTATTTATTTATTTGGCCCAGATCTCTATTTCTATCCTTTTACCTTGACCTGAGGCAAAATTCTCAATGGGGAGACCCAACTCCTTTCCTACTTTTTCTTTCCACACCCCCATGACAACTTCTTGCCCAACCAGCAGTAGAGGCTGTGACATTTGAGTACATCACATATGCTGCCCACCTCCAACAAAGCATTACTCACACTGTGACAGCCCTGCTCTGAGTGCTGTGTTTAAAAAGAGCTCACTTAGCCTCATGTACGCTCAGGAACAACCACAAGGCATCTTAGTGGCTGTGGAACATCTGATTTACTTCAAAATAATCTGATTACATGCAGGGGCAGACTAACATACACACCAGCATTATCATCAGAATGTATGTGCCCGGGGCCGTGCTGGCCCTCTGCCTGCCCTGCTTTCTGAGTGGAAATGTGTTTGGTTATGAATATGGAGAGGATTACTCTGATTCCTACTATAATGAAATCTCCAACGGTGAACTGCAAAGTATGTATTTTTCAATTCTGTACTGAAATTTTGCTTCTTATTTGACTTTTAAAAAAGTAATCTCGACTGCATGACAAATTATTTGAAAAACAGAAATATTGAATAAATGGGTAGTTTATTTATTTATTTATAAAAATTTCAGGTTAAAATTAACTTAATTAACTTGTAAAGACTTGTATATACATGTATAGATTTTTCTCTATTTTTCAGGACATTTTTGTCTTCACATGTCAGTTTTATAAGGTCTTGGAAATGTGACAAATTAATATCAAAAATACAAATATTTCATGTTTTTAAATTAAAATAAATGTATGCTTTCCACAAAATTTAAATGTTCTTAATGTGACGAATACATTTTTATAGAAGAAATATAACATGAAATCTCTTGTCATAAAAGCTGCATGCATATAATTATAAACAATTTGCTAAATATGGCTTTTAAAAGTTTTAAGCATGTCACACCACAAAATATGCAAACTTTCTAAAAAAATCTTTCATTTCAACTATTCAAATCTATTTAAATATCTGAATTTGTAATGCACAGTGCTATGAAAGCATAATGTCATGAGCCATGACCCATAGCTTTCAAAAATACAAAAGTGTTTCTTGATATTTGACATTTACATACCTTTCCGCTGACACTCTCCTGCAAACCCAAGCCTGGAGCTTGAACATATTAACCAGAGGATGCTTAGGAGCATCATAAAAGTTATTTATTTTCAAAGAACTTGCATCTTAAGTGGTTTAGCAAAGTGGCAGTTAGTGATCCTTGTGGCCACTACAAAACCTTTAGCAGAAGCCCTGGGAAGAACAAAGGATGACCACAAATAACACACAATAAGATTATTCATTACAAGTACATTATTATATGACAGTTTAACCTTTTAAAATTGGTTATGTTGCACCAACACAGAGCAGTAAAACCCACACTCTTTGTTCACAGCAGGAGCTAAACAAATTCAATGTCCGC
The DNA here is from genome assembly GCF_003368295.1 of Carassius auratus. NCBI lineage: Eukaryota > Metazoa > Chordata > Actinopteri > Cypriniformes > Cyprinidae > Carassius > Carassius auratus. The sequence goes on along the minus strand of NC_039244.1, from coordinate 19,659,159 downwards.
CTCAAGACCTCTCACGCTGGGACAAACTTTTCATCATGCTGGAGGACTATCAAATGAAGCAAGACATGTTCTTGCAGCAGAATGAAGACATGGTTAAGGCGGAGATGAACTCCATACGGAGGGAGCTCCATAAGCTTAACAACAACAACAACGTGTGTGTCCAGGCCTCAGAAAACACCTGTAAGTGTGTAAGTGAACAGATGAATCGCAATCTGAATCAAGCCATGGACCAGCTCAGAGAGGCTGCAGATATGTATCAAGCCCAAAACAATGAGACGCTGCAGCAGCTCATTCAGTACAGCAGGAACCAGGCCACCCGTCTTACCAAACTGGAGAGCAGCTCACTGCTGGGAGCAGGTCTGGGGCAAGTGGCCATGAAGTCATACTCCACTTATCCAAAGGAAGAAGAAGCAAGCAATGCAGATGGCGGTAAGCTGGAGAAAGCGCTAATGGCCACCGTTGCAGATCTCCAAAGGATACAAGCCCAGCTAGCCCTTTTCCAACGAGCAACAGCACACCGATTCCTGCCTTCAGGTAGATGTTTAAACTGTAAGAAACCCCTAATCCATGATGATTTCACTGTTTTAAAATTAAATTAAATTAAATTAAATTAAATTAAATTAAATTAAATTAAATTAAATTAAATTAAATTAAATTAAATTAAATTAAATTAAATTAAATTAAATTAAATTATAAAGGGCATTTTAGTTTAGCGCATGAGGAACAGACAAGGCAGACAAAAATCTATGAGATGAAAAATGATCTATTTATCTTATCCTCAATCTTATCTATTCTGTTGATTTAACTGATCAAAAATACAGTAAAAACAGTAGTATCGAGAAATATTTTTTTATGTATTTTGAATGAATCAATAGAAGCAACTAAAAGTGACAGTAAAGACATAATTTTATAAAATAATTATATTTGTAAATAAACACTGATCTTCTGAACTTTATTTTCATCAAAGAATCCTGAAAAAAGTATCATGGCTTCCACAAAATTATTAAGTAGCAAAAACATTTTCAACAATGACAATATTAAGAACATGTATTAATGACTGAGCACCAAAAAAACTGAGCACCTAAAATAATTTTTGCTGAACATTCATCTCTGGTATCACATGAATAAATTATTATTATTTTTTAGCAGAAAACTATTATTTTTAATTGACCAAATAAATGTAGCATATCAGACTTATTAAATTCCTTTAAAAAAAAAAAAAATCTCAGTGATTCCAAACTTAACAATGTTTGTAAAAAATTAAATATCTGTGGCCCTGAGAAATAATTATAAATAAATACTTTGCAAATACTTTGAAAACACTGTACTTTGTCAGTACTTGCATGATGATTCAGACTAATAATGAATCTTTAATTTCTTGCTTGCTCTCCCTCTTTTTTTTAAGGCTGTGAAATGGCTTTATTATTCCCAATGCGCTCCAAGCATATCTTCGCCGAGGTAACACCCTCCATGTCCATGTCCCTTCAATCATTGACCATTTGTCTGTGGGCCAAAGTGACTCAGTCACTGAATAAAACAGTGCTTTTCTCTTATGGAACCAAGAAAAACCCTCAAGAGCTCCAGCTTGTTTTGGCAAGACACTCGGTGCTCCTCACAGTGGGTGGTGAGACCCATCTAGTGGAAGCTCAGAGCGTAGTAACAGACGGTCAGTGGGGACACTTCTGTGGAGCTTGGAGCTCAGAACAGGGGTTGGCCACTTTGTGGGTGAATGGAGAGAACGTTGCAAAAGTGCCTGGAGTAGCCGAAGGGCACGTACTACCCAGTAATGGGTTCATTATTCTCGGGCAAGAACGCAGCCGGTCGGGTATCTACAGAGATCTGGACTCATCGGTTGCCTTCACTGGAAAAATGACAGGGGTGAATATGTGGGACCACATGTTGGAAGCAGGGAGGATTAAAGAGTATGCCAATCAAGACGGATACTGTGATAGCCGTGGGAATGTGATTGGATGGGGTGTATCAGAGATCATTCCACATGGTGGCGCTCAATATATCAACTGAGACTGCATGCATCACAATACAATCTTGCACATTAAGTAATATTACATTGTATATCATCAATGATTTTGTATTTACCTTCTTTTTCACTTCAAATAAAAAGCACAGCTTAAAAGGATTTGTTCTCCCAAAACTGAAAATTTGCTGTGTGTTTATTCACCGTGAGGCCATCCAAGATATAGATGATTGTCTTTCTTCAGTAAAAGAATAAAGAAGATTTTTAGCTCAACTCATGATCCCTGGTGATTCAAAAAATGCAAGTCAAGGGTACAGTCACTTTGAGAGAAAAACAGCAGATATATATAAAAAAAAAAAACTAAATGAATCGCTGTGGCTCCTGAAGATATAGTGAGGTCTAATGTAGTAAAACAACTGGTCTGTGTGAAACTGAATGTTCCAAATGTTCTGAAACTGAATATTATTTACAACATCATTACCTATAATACATGCAGTTTCGGGTTCTTAAACAGAGCCATCATTTCACTTCATAAGACCTCAATATATCATCAGGAGACACAATTTGAAGAATCCATTTTGTATTTCTGTAACTGCTTTTTTACTCTTAAAGTGACGGTATTCATTGGCCTATATTTTATGAATCACCAAGGACCAGCTAAAATCTTCATTTCTGTTCTACTGGAGAAAGAAAATCAAATAAATCTTGAATGACCTAAGGGTGTTTCATTTTTGGGTGAACTACTCCTTTAAAGGGATAATCTACACAGAAATTAAATTTCTGTCATCATTTACTCACCCTTGTGTCATGTATGAGTTTTTGTATGATTTTTTCCCCCGTGGAACACAAAAGAATAAATTTTGATATGTTTCTCAATGAGTTTGTCCATACAATGAAATCCAACGGGGTGCAATGGAATTTTATTGTATGGACAAAACAGCTGAAACATTTTTCAAAATATCTTTTGTGTTCCATAGAAGAATAAAAATCAAGCATGTTTGGAAAGACACGAGCGTGAGTAAATGATGACACATATTATTTATTATTTTTTCAATTTTAGAAGAGAATTGCATTACCATGTAAATAAATTAGTTAAATGAGTAAAAAGCTAATAAATTCTAGCGGTGTGGCTCAGTGAGCATAATTAATGGACTACAAATAGAACTCTGTTGTCCAAATGTACATTTTAATGACTTAAGGTGGGGCAAGTCTGGATTTATTTACATCACCATGCTGGATATGACTGTTTACATTGCTTACTAATAATTCAAAACAGATTTTCCCTCTTCTTTACAATTTACAATGTCTGGCGTATTGCTGAATAGGTGTTGCTCCAGTATAACTATTGCCAGTTGGTCCAGTCTGACCACAAATAATATAAAATGACCAAAACAAGGCGTGTGCTTTAACCATAATGGCAGTAACTCTGAAATGACACACACATGTGTACATGTAATGATTATTACAATGAGCAGTACTTTCCAGTGGTGTGGTAGGCATATGGTCAAAATAGCCCTTCTCATTTTAAATGACTTAACTTCGTCATGTCAACCTAAATATAGACTATATTTAACCAAAGTTAACTATAATCGACTATATTATTTATCCTGAAGGCCTAACACATCAGTACCAATGAATGTATATTTAAAAGTTCATGCATATTACTTGCTATTTCTGCATTACAATGTGGTTTAATCATCATAAAAATATTTGTAACATGACAATGGTAGAGTAAAGTTGTTGAATGAAACCGAAATTAGTATAACATATGTTGTTCATAAAGTAATTAAAATTATAGAGCTCATTTGGAAATCCAAACAGCTTGAATTATTAATAACTTTCATTTAAGATCTTAGACAAAGAGTTATAATATATGTGAATGCAAAATCTTGTATATTTGCATAATATGGGCAAAGTGTTTTCATTTCATTCCAAGTTTTTCATTTGAATTTCATGTGTTTTCATTTGCAGCAGCAAGAAATGAGAATAAGATAACAATACAATTTGTATTGTTTGTAATTGTCATATTATGCACAATGTACGAACATATGATTTAGTTGTGTGTACCTACATAAAATTTAGAATTTAGCCTATACGTTTGAATTTCACTTCAGCAATGTTTAAAATTTCACAGTATTTCTTCACAACAAAACGCTGATAAACATAATAGGAAATACAATAGAACAAAATAGAATCTGTCACCTTTCGGATGGATTTCTAATGTTGATTCATCTCTAAATCTCTGAAATGCGTTATGAAGTATAGCCGTTGGAAGTCAATATTGTTCTATGTCAGCGCATTGGCCCCTGGGTGGCACTGTACTCAAAAGGGAGGAGTTGGTTAAAACAAACTGACTGTAATGATAGTCCTTTGAGAATGACACGTATGAAAGATTTGAAAAATCCAATTCATAGCCATTAGTTGGGCTTACTTTTTCCGGAAGGGATAAGTAGCCTATAATTAGAGCTAACTCGAGAAGTCTACGTGAGATCAACTCGCGCGCCATTTAAAGGGGCAGCATCGAGAGGAGAAAAAAAAAAATAAACAGACGGATCATTGTGGCTTTCATAAACATTTACGTTACTGAAGAATCGGATGGCACATAGTCTTTACGGTCTACTCAAGAAGAGGAGGAAAGGATGGGGAAGGGAATTTGTTCGAGACGACAGAGAAGAATATTTCAGTCTTTCCTGCTTCTCATCTTCGTCTGCGGGACGCTGTGCGCCTTCATGATCTCATATGAGATGCAAAAAGAGCTGAAAAAGACTGAGGCGACGGCTTTGAAGTACCAGCAGCATCAAGAGTCACTTTCTGCACAGCTGCAAGGTAGAAAATGAATGAAAAGATCCTACAGCGAAGACACTTTGTATTAGATGTTTGATTAGGGCTTATCTGATTGTTTTGAAATATCTGATGCATAGATTTCTATTGAAAATGTTTTGGCCTGTTTGTTAATTCCTCTTATCCAAACATAATAGTTGGTATATAATTAAGTAGAGGACACACATAAGAACAGCATCAAGATTTTCTTGTGAGCAACATTCCTTGAGAATACTTATTTGCTTTCACTTGATGGCAGTGCTTTCTGCCTCTAAGCTTTTGAATGGGGTCCTTTGACAAAATTTGGGTAACACTACACTGAGGATTTTCACCTCTCTGTGCCAGATTATTGAGTTCATAATATATAGGCAAATCTCGTGAAACCCGTCAAGAAATGTCCAGATCACATTTCATTCCAAAAGAACACAGTAAAAAGTCATATTTGGCTAAAAATTAATGTAATCTACTATTGTCAGTTAAGCAAATAATCACAAAGAATCACTATAAAGTGTTTGGTATTCTTTTTCTCAATATTTTCCAGTAATATATTACTGTAATAAAAAAATGTTTAAATGAAAAACAATTTACTGGAATTCATTAAAGACAGTACACTATGTGCTGCCATTATGTTTAACTAAAATAAAATAATTTATATATTAATATTTTTCATAGTACTCTAATGAGAAGATATTTGCATTAATGATTTGGGGATAAAATTTGCTTAATTATGCTGAAAATAAAACCATTATGCAAAAAAATAATAATAATAATAATAATAAAATCAATATATATATAAATCTGTTTATATATGTTTTTGTAATCATTTTTTTAAACATGTTCATCTTTTATATTTTATGTTAACACGTACTGACTGGTTTTAGAATGGATGAATACGTGACATATATGTCCAAAATGTATTTTTGTATGGGGTTGATATATTTGCTAATATAAGACATTTTTCCAGTTTTATATATGTTTTAACTTTTTATTTATGGAAATTTGTATAAACATTACATTTGCATATGAGTGCTTGTACTGATTTTTTTTTTAATCTTTTCAGTGGTATATGAGCATCATTCTAAGATAGAGAAATCCCTCCAGAAAGAAAGACTTGAGCATAAGAAGGCTGAAGAAGGTAATGTCCTGTTCATTTGCACAATAATTGATTTCCTGATACACACAACCCACTTAATCTGGATGAGATTTGATAATGATAATAAACATTGAATGATAATGAGTCCAGGTTGTGCTGAATGCAGTCTGCTTCACCTTTGTTTTTAAAAGCCTCTATTGATTGTCAATACATCATAGATTTGCTTGTGTTTAAGCGGGAATCACAGAAGACCCTCAACAAAGAAAAGGTAATTCAAAACATATGGTGTTTTGATTACTAATGATGTGTAAACAGGATAGAGCTGCTGTCAGCTGCTGTGGATGCATAATTACTTACAGTTTTGTTTGACCTGACAGCAAGAATCAAGCTATCGACTAAATGCTCTGCAGACACAGCATCAAATACTGAAGGTGAGATGGCATAATGGAAGTTCTTAGAAGTCCTAAAACTAGTTACAAAACTGACATTTTAATTGTGGATGATAATAAACATAATAATTCTGACATCTTTTGTAAATGACTAAATCAGTCCCAGCATGAAGACTTGAAGATGCAATATTATGAACTTCAAGAGAAGAACCAGAATCAAGGGCAGGATCATGAACATGTTCTGGATGAGCACAGGCTGGAAATAGACAACCTGCAGAGGGAGAAGGAGGTTGAAATATCGAGACTGAAAGGTAAATCTGTGTGAAACTCTTGTATGCATTCAGAGTAATCAGATTTAAGACTTTAAGCCATATAAAATGCGCCTGACCTTGTATATTTTCTAGAGTTTTTCATCACTAGATCTCCTCCTTTTAGAGAATGTGTACAACCTTCGAGAGGAGAACAGACAGCTGCGGAAAGCTCATCAGGACATCTACACACAGTTACTTGATGTGCAGGTCAGAGAAACTGCAAAGGATTGGTTGATGCATTATATGATTAGGGTTTAAAGGAAGTTTTACATAATTTGCATGAAGATTGTATTTTATTGGTGTTTAGTTTGTACTCCTAAAACCTGGACATTTACTATTCTAAACATACTGAAATTATAGTTATTCTTTTCGTCTTCACCAGGAACAGCACAGAAACCTGAAAGCTTCCAAAGCTCATCTCTCACTCACATTACAAGACCACAAAAATGCACTTGTTGCAGCCCAGGTAAAACACAGTCATGACTACTGCTTTACATTAGCCAGAATCTGGATGTGTTTGTGTTTGTATCATGCTTGAAGTATATCACATTCTGCCACTGCCACACCTTTAACAAATACAAAAACAAATTGGCAAATAAAGAACAACTGATTGCTGGGTATCCCAATATTATTATTAACATTTAATTTACAGTGTTTGCTATCAGTGTAAGTCTCTTATGCTTACAAAGGCTGAATTTGTTAAATAAATACAGTAAAATAGTTAATTTATTAATTTATTATAAAAAAGTAATTTATTTTCAGGATTCTTTAATGAATAGAAAGATTTGTTGCTAACAATGTATAAGTCTTTGCTGTCACTTTAGATCAATTGAATATATCCTTGCTGAATAGAAGTATTTGTTCTTTCTCTCAAACAATGTAACTGACTCTAAACTTTTTTAACCTACTAATCATATTCTCACCTCATTTCATTCCATCTCACCCTATAAAGACAGCTGAAAAATGTTCAAAGAGATTTTAAATGGAGTTAAGTTTGTTGGAAAGTCATGCCTAGCCATATTTACATCTTAAGCATATCAAAAGTCTCATATTATGGTTGATCATTTTCTTTGCCTCAGACCACAGGTTCATGCATCATCCTGGCATCTGACCCTTTTAATACTGACATTATATCTGACTGGCTATAATGTGCCACTGTGACACATTCAAACATGTAAACTACTTATTCTTCCTGCTCTTACATTGCAGGGATAATTTCTTCAGTAGTGTCATACTATATAAACCTTTGTTCTCAAATAAGAATGGGGAAGATGTTTTATAACAATTATTTATGAAGGTTATAATATATAACATTATAAATTCAATGCGTTTTCTCCTCGGCTGTATATTTAATTGACATTTTACAGTCTCTGTGCTGAGTTAGCATCTTTCTTTCATAGAGCCGGCTCTCATACTATTTGACTTTCATCACCCGATCCATGCATCACAAAGTATCACTTGAGAAACATTTAATTCCATCCTAATTCAATGTTTGGATAAAGCTTCAGGTGGATGAGCTGAGGCGATTAAAGGAGAATCGCAATAAAGCATCCAGTGCAGGCCGAGCTGCTAAAATTGATAAATTTGCTACTGAACGCACCCAAAGCTATATGCTGGAGACGGTAGAACGTCTAAATGAGGAGCTGCATAATAAGCCAATTCAGGTACAGAAGGAAATGGAACAAGTGACTCATTTACTATTTGTTTTTTTACTTTGCCTTTATTAGTAAGGAAGCCTGTGGATTAGCCTACTGTAGACTTGAATGTGTGCTGTTCACACTCTCACATCACAAATGGATTTAGTCTTAATCCTTTTTTGAAATTATTCTCACTTTCTATTGCAGTTGAAGTGTATACACAAAGGCCATTTGGGCGAGTTTGTCAACTCCAGGATGAGATGACTCGTGTAACCTAATAATGTAAATGTGTGACTGTGGCTAATGCAAGTGTCTTATCATCAGGCCACACCACACTTTGGTCATGCGGATGTTTCTCCTTTACAGGTGGAAGGATATGAGGAAAATGAAAAAGGGTTATCCCCTCGGGGTGTGCTGGAGATTGAAAATAACAATGCGACCAAAGTGGCAATGAAGCAGCCTCAGCAAATTGATATTTTTTCTGAGGGAAATGGCAAGAAACAGGAGAAAAGCACATCAAAGGATACAGGAGGAGAGGATAAGGGGAAAAAGGCAGTGATGGAACATTCCTTATCAAACCCAGTAGAGTTGGGCATTAACCCTCGCAACACGCTAAGCCAAAGCCTGGAGAAACAGACACAGACAGAGCCACTTCACAGAACCAAAGTACACTTTGAGGCTTTGGATACAGTGATCGCTGGTAAGGAATGATATTTTTTGTGGCAGATATTTGCTTTTTCTGATTCTGCTCAATTTTATGAAGCTAAGGGCTCTAGCACAAAAGTACAAAGTGCTACCAAGCTAAGATTTGTAAAATAAATAAAATAATAATTCTTTCAGGGATACATTTAAATGACACATTTATGTTAATACGCTGAAAAAAAAGAAAAGAAAACGTTTTACTCAGAAATTGATGTTAAATTTCACAAAGTAATACAAGTAACATTTAATTAACAGGGAATGCTGTCCAATCACACTATATTATGGCTGGACAAGATGATGTAAAGGAGACTCAAAAGCATGACAAGGTGTGTCTGATAATGCAGTGTGTATGTTATTATATATATATATATATATATATAATGTGTCAGTTTCTTTTATGATCTGCATTTGCACATTTTCCTCTGCACTGAGAGTCTTTGCAGTAAGAACTGCATGATCAGACATGAAAGAGACCTGAAACAGATTTAAAAAGATCAATGTTCGTTTACGCTGTTCAGGAATCTGTGTAGAGAGGGAAAAAAAACTGATTTCACACTGTGTGAATGACAAATTGCATGCATAGTCATAAATTAATTATTCAATAATATTAAGGCAGTGTGGCATAAACACTGTGGCTGTGTTTTCTCTGTATTATTTCTCAAAAAAGCTAAATTATTTGACTTTGAAGTGCAAATTACAATTTGTTTAAAGTTTTATCACAGGAAATTACATCATTTGAAGTTTAAGATTTCTATTAATGACTTATTCTCTCTCCTTAAATGACTCCTTTGAGCAGGGCATAGGAGAAAAAAAACTGAACGCTGTGAATGAGGGCAACAACCAGAACGAAGATGAATTTGAAGAGGCAGAAGAAGAAACAGAGTACAAGACCAATGTGAATGAGATCAGGCCTGAAGAGGATGAGCAGCTTGTGGTGAGTTAACAAGAAGGATACAGACAAGCTCCTCTTATATTATTCATTTATATTTGTTCAAATATTATTTCATTAATTTTGCCTAGGATTTTTTTTTTACGTATCATTATTTGGCAATATTAAACACACTGCCATTCAAACGTTTGGGGTCAGTAAGATCTATTTTTTTTTTTTTTTATATTTATTTTTTAAATAAATTAATTTTATTTAGCAAGGACACATTAAACTGACTGTAAAGCCTTATATATATATATATATATATATATATATATATATATATATATATATATATATATATATTACATATATATATATATATATAAAAACATTTAAAAGAAATTGCTGTTGTTTTTAACTTTCTATACATCAAATAATCCTGAAAATATCACAGTTTCGAATAATGTTAATAAATGTTTCTTAAAAACTAAATCATCATAATAGAATGATTTCTAAAGGATCGTGACACTGAGTACTGGAGTAATGATGCTGAAAATTCCACTTTGCCATCACATGAATAAATTACATTTTAGAATATATTACATTATAAATTACATTATAAAATATATGAAAATAAAAACACTATTACAGTTTTTACTGTATTTTAATCAAATAAATACAGTCATAGTGAGCATAAGAGATTTCAAAAACTTTTATAGTGTATATCGTTTTTTTTTTTACTGAGGTTTTATTAGATTTAAATAACCTTTGTCATCTTAAAGTAAATTAAAAAACACTAATCGTGTAATAACTTTAGCAAGCTTTAAAATGAATATCCATTTTCATATTGCACACTATAATGTTGTAGCAGTTAAAATGTTTTGTTTTATTTTTATTTTTTTATTTTTTATTTAGACAAAATACTAATTGTAAATAAATGTAAAAACCTGTTGACAAAGCTGCTATTAGTAGTAGAAGAACTAAATCCACTGGTATGGAACGATAAGCAGATTACTGAAGCACTATATCAATAGGTGGCAGGCAATCCAGAGCAGCAAGAGGACCAACCAGATGAGGAATATGAGGATGATGTAGAGGATGAGGTGAGGGAATACAGGCATTGATGGACTGGTGTGCTGAGGAAGTGATACAAAATGCTACATGAAAAATGACTTGTTCCCATCATCCCCACTGCGACATCCATTAGACTCTTGATGACTCAGTGCATGACAGACAGAAGAGAGCAGAAGAGGAAGAGAGTGAAGATGATCCCTACAGTGAGCGTAATGGAGCACAGGTCAGCCAAATGAAGAAGTCGTCCTTTCCTATCAGTCAAATAACAGTAGTGAGAAACATGTAGAAAACTTTGTACTTTAGCTGAAAATGCAGAACAGTGTATTTAGAATGTATATGCACAAAATGTTTGACAGGCTAAATAAGTGAATTTAGAGCACAGAAGATTTGAAATATCAAACAATATTTTGTTTCAGGGCCATGAATGAATACACAGAAGCTGAAAATGATGCCAATCAGATGGAGAGTTTCCAAGAAAAAACGATAAAAGAGGATTGAAGAAGATCTTGGGGAAAGCAATCAAAAGCCTGAGATGTGAAGAGGACTGATTCTAGTGTCTGCTGAGTGGCTTTACACATCTCTTCTAGCAGAAAACTAAAGTGCAACAACTGTGATCCCTTGTTTTCCCCCCAAGAAGTGACTACTTGTGCAAGTGCCTTTTACTTCCAAGTACAAGGAGTTGTTTAGCATTTATATTTAATCAAAGCATTGTATCTTCTTGATCTTTCTAAGGCGATATGAACTGGCACCCTGCTGAATGAAAATAAGTCAACTTTTAATTTCTTATGTCAGGGAGAAATATTCCAATTAATCTTCAGTTCATTCTTTTCACTTAGTAAAAGTAGTAAAGGGACTGAAATTACAACAAAGTTGAAGAAGAAAAGAAACATTTAACTTTTTGTCTGGTATATTACTTTCTTCTGAGAACTTAATGCACATCTGGACTTTCCCTAAAAAAATAAAAAAAAATATGATATAGTAAAGCTGTACATGAGCTCTTTAATTGCATTGTGTTATTATAATATGAAATGTATAGGAACCTTAAATAATTTAAAAATGTGGACATAAAATGTACTTATAAAATACATTATAATTTGAAATATTTACATAAAAACAAATGTGTTTTTTTTTTAGCTTTATTAAAATTCTGATTAATGTGGTTCTTTTGTTCATGTTCACCCCCTTACATTTTTTTTCTTCTCTTAACCACGCATACTATTATTTATATATCTGTATTTGTTTTTGCAAAAGTAAATGTTGTATGTTTACTGTTTTGCAAATAAAATGATTTTAAAATATGTATACAGTATTTTATATCATATTCAATACAAAATATGAGACACCCTTAGGAAATATTACAGTATACAGAAATGTATCAATGCATAGGATGTGAATGGAAGGAATAGAACGGAGGATCAGTTTTAACCAGGCTGAGGTTTGACCACAGGGTTAAATAAAACTTTTTTTTTTTTTTTTTTTTGTTAGGTAAAGGTAAATCAGATGAATGTATGGAATGTTAAATCACAGAAAATTCAGAACATATAGTGTTGCATTGCATAGTAAAGAAAAGATTAGATTAACGCAAAAGATAAATCAAGAAGAAAATGGAACCTTGAAGGTGTTTTGGGAACAACAGGAGAAAGATGCACAGGATGCTGTTGTGGAATATCTGAAGGATACAGGGGTATATGATAGGGTTTAGATAGTATGTTATTTTTTACTTTTTTTTACATTTCTAATAATGTAAATATTCATTGAGATATAATTCATGCTACATGCTCCAATACAGTAGGTTACGGTATGCACCTGATAAATCGTGGTTGCAATCCGCAATAAAACCTTCGCCCATGGAAGGAGCGATCTGGTTGGTCAAAAGACGGAAGTCGTCAGCTTTCTCGCAGCAAACTTCCGACTTCCGAAGAAAAAATAAATAAATAAATAAAATAACATTGCTAACCATTGCTATAAGCTAAGCGTCAAGGAAACCTTTATTACTTACCCCTCAGCAGTGGGACGTGCAGGCAAAGACGAGAGCAGGTATTTCTGTTGAGATTGTGATCATATTAAGTGTACAGACATCGAGATGAACAGATCTGTCTGCTAACTTTGATAGCCAGCCTGCTTCTGTCTGGGTATGAAGGAGTTAGCTAGGCTGCTAACTCTTAAAATCAATTGAGAAGTCGGCAAAGCTTCAATAACGTCAGAATGAGGTCTGTTTGATTCGGCTTTTTACGGTTTATAAACAACCAAACTAAACCGAGAGGAGCCGGTGGGGTTGTGACGTGATAATAAAGAGACTAGAAAAACATTTGCTGCATGCCCACTGTAATGGACGGTTTAGCAGGTTAAATAATTAAGCTTAGTTTCACTAGCATGGACTTTCTAGACTATATTTTTGTGACAAAAACAAGATGTCTAGATTGTCGTGTAGGTGTGGCTTTGCAGTCAACTTTGAGAGAATGAAACCTTATAGCATTCCTTCAAAAATATTATTTATTTAACTGTTATCTTTTGGTATAAATCATATGCGTTAAATATATTTACATTGAGACAAATTTGATAATATTGATTTAAATGCAATAAGAGTTATATTATCAATCGCATCTTTTTAATTGCACCTCAGAGACCTCTTAGTTGTCACAAATGTGTTTAAAACTTCTTTAACAGTCTTTAAACATTTTGTTCCTTTAAATGTTGAAAATTCATCATGAAGTGATTTATTATTACTTGAAGTTTTATAAAGTTATATAGATATTTTGGTAGATATCCATTAATTCAGTGTTTTCTTTTCAAATGTAGAGTGCTTGAGAGAACTGAGTGAATTGTGTGGCTCAACTGCCCGTTTTTTCCTGTGGTGGGCCTCCATCGAGGATGACAATGGAAGAGATGAAGAATGAAGCTGAGACAAACTCAATAGTCTCTATGACATTATATGCAGTCATGTACCCCGTCTTCAATGAGGTATTTACATTTAAGCAAATATGTAGTGTTGTCACACAGAAGAATAAGTTATGTTTGTGTAACATTTAGTCATTTAGCAGACAATAAAAACATTTTCCATGAAGTTTGTTGTGCAAACTGATACATTTGGACAGCATACTGTACTGTTTTAAAGTTTAGGCTTGGTACAATTTATGCTCATCAAGGCTGAATTTTTTTTTAAGCACAGTTAAAACTTAAATTATAGCAATTTCAAATAACTTTTCTATTTAAAAATATTTTAAAAAAAATTATTAATTCCTGTTTTGGCAAAGCTGAATATACAGCAGTCATTCCAGACTTGCGTGTCACATGATTCTTCAGAAATCATTCTAAATATGTTGATTTGGTGCTCAAGAAACCTTTCTCTTTTTTTTTTACCATGATGTATACAAAGTTCAAAAGAACAGCATTTATTTGAAATAGAAATCCTTTATAACATTAAACATGTCTTCATTGTCACTTTTGATCCATTTTCATTTCTTAAGAATCATGTGACACTCAAGTCTGGAATGACTGCTGTATATTCAGCTTTGCCAAAACAGGAATAAATTACATTTTCAAATATTTTTAAATAGAAAAGTTATTTTAAATTGCTATAATTAAAGTTTTGTACATTGTACATTCTTGATAAATGTCTTTTTTTTTTACATTTTGTAACTTAAAACAGTTGATGATATATCATAAAGTATGTGAATATGAAACATCTTTTTTGATTTCGTTCTGTTGACAGTTGGAGAGGATAAACCTGTCCGCGGCACAGACTTTGCGGGCAGCATTTATCAAAGTAAGGCTTCCTGAAAGTGTCCATTCATCAGCTTGCAAATGCCGATAATACAACATTTATTTTTCTGACATGTTATCTCTTTTTATCTGGCCCTTGTGATGTATTTGTTTTTGTTTTTTTAAGATTAATTTCATGCTCAACATAAAATGAAGTTTACTGACGTGAGTTTAATTCTCTTCAATCAATGCCACCCTCCAAAGGCAGAGAAGGAGAACCCAGGCCTCACTCAGGATATCATCATGAAGATTCTGGAGAAGAAGAACGTGGATATCAACTTCACAGAGTCACTACTGCGCATGGCTGCAGATGACGTGGAAGGTAAAAAAAAAAAACATAATTTGCTTCAGGTACAGTCCATATTTCTGGATCTATCCTGCAGTAACACTCAAAATGATTAAGTTCCTTTGTTTTTCCAGTAAAGAACAGGGTGGTTCTTGTGACCATGTGCACCTGTTTTTTTATCTGAAGCTATGTTTTGTGATTCATATTTTACAGAGTACTTAATTGAAAGACGCGAGCAGGAATTCCAGGACCTAAACGAGAAAGCACGAGCCCTCAAACATATCCTGAGTAAAATCCCAGATGAGATCAATGACAGAGTGCGCTTCCTACAGACCATAAAGTGAGAATCCTGTCCCTTGTTTCACCTTGATGGCGTAGTGGTTAATGATCTGCATGACACTTAACCTCCAGTCATTACAGAGGAATTGTCTCAGTAATAAGTATACTCTATGTCACTTAGGATAAAAGCATTTGCTAAATGAATACTTATGTTGTACTTACTTAAAACAAACTAGAGTAATGATCACACAATAACTGCAGTCAAAATCGTTTGGAGCCTATTGATTTTTCACCCCTCATCATAGTCTTGATAAGGTCTAGTTCTTTAGTTTTAATCAAGCAATCAGCCAACAATTAATCGACAAAGCAATCTCAAATAGCTGACAATACCATGGATACATAGACCTCAGGAGATGTTCAAACATGAAGGATTTGTAGGAATTTTAACGGGCCACTTTTCTATTATCTTGCCATTCTTTACTTTCCTGACTGCTGAGTCAGTGCTTCGCTCTTCATAAATGTGTTCATCTTTCCTGACCTCTCGCTGATTTCCACAGAGACATCGCCAGTGCTATAAAAGAGCTGCTGGACACAGTCAACAATGTGTTTAAAAAATATCAGTATCAGAATCGCAGGGTAAGTATTTCTCATTTCACAGATTAAAGTTCCACTGTTGCACAAGCAAGATGGGATATTTTTTGTAAATAATATTGGGATTAAGTTAAAGCACCCCCGAAAATTGACATTTTTTTTAAAGAAATGTCCACCCTCAGCTCATCCAAGATGTAGGTGAGTGTATTTCTTCAAGGGAACAGACTTTGAGAATTGTAGAATTGCATCATTTGCTCACCAGTGGATCCTTTGCAGTGAATGGGTGCCGTCAGAATGAGAGACCAAACAGCTGTTTAATGTAATTGAGTGTTTAATGTATAATGTTAGCTGTGTAATTAAACATCCATCAAGATATTTTTTACTTCAAATAAGTCCTCCAATGATAACGCTTACTCCAAACTAGTAGTTTCAGTCTCCTCCGTCTCCTCTGAATCAGGCGATAAATATTCTAAGATCATGCATGGTTTACAAGTGAAAACAGTTATGTCACTGGATTTTGATATGAGAAGATGGAATGGCCTTCCACTGGTGGAAATGTTATTATGGTTTATGGACTCAATGGCTTAAACTTAAAACACCTTGATGGATTTCTTACAAAAACACAGTTTTTCACTTTACAATATTTTGATGTCTTTTATCATCTGTTTGGACTCTGTTTGACGGCACCCATTCATGGCAAATCAACTTTTTTGATCAAGAAATAAACTCATCTTCACCTTGAATGGCCTGAGAGTGAGTAAATCCAGAAAATTTTCATTTTGAGGTGAACTATTCCTTGACGCTCACTTGATAGTGCTTAATGTTAATTACTACAAAATTAAATGTTCCCTCCTTTTCTTGTACTCATTGTTGTAGTAATATAACCACAAGTCATTTTAGTGTGAAGAAATTGCTTAACCTTTTATGTTTAAAGTTAATCTAATTATACAACTTTGTAGCCATGACAACCTAATGGCTAAAACCTTTAAATGACTTTACATCTTAAATAAAAGTTTTAACAGAAACGTTAAAGTCAGTGTTTATCATGTCCAGTCCTTGCGACCCCCTGCTCTGCACATTTTGTATGTATCAAATATTACCATTTTATTTATTTTTTTCCCCAGGCACTTGAACACCAAAAGAAGGAGTTTGTGAAGTACTCCAAAAGCTTCAGTGATACGCTGAAAACATACTTCAAAGATGGAAAGTAAGCAAGCAGACAGTAACGGACGTTTTTTCAAAGTGCCCTCATGCTTCTAGCAGACATTTATTTTACATCTTCTATGAAGTGCATTTCTCAATGAAAAATGATCAGCCAATTGATGTCCTGAGCACTGACTTTCTCTTTCTCATTTGCAGGGCAATAAACGTCTTTATCAGTGCCAACAGGCTGATCCACCAAACTAACTTGATATTGCAGACCTTCAAAACTGTCGCCTAGGAGATGCAGATGCGATGTGTGTGGGAGTGTGTAGCCAGTTATGTATAATATACAAAGATTTTTTTCTTTTCAGAGTATAATTTATAAACTTTGCCTCATTTGAAGGCACTTGAAATGAGGACTTCAAGGCATGTTCATTTACTCTTAGCTGAATAATCATGATTTTCACCCTTCCTGACAGCTTCATTAACTTTTTCTTTCACTGTTGTTCTGATCAAATGAAAGCCAAAAGACTTTGCGCCTTAAAGTGTCATTCAACATTCCATATAAAAAGTGTAAATAATGGTATTCTTTGTCACTGAGACAGAAAGTATAGAATAAATGATGTATTTAAAAGAGATTTGGTTATAAATGTTCAATAAATAGTTTCCAAATGTTTAATATCCAAATGTTTCTTGTCTCTGGAAGTTTTTAATTTATTCACTTAATATATCCACATAGATGCACTAGGGAAGTTTAAAAAAAAAAGGGTTTTATGAGGTCTGTTCTGTAATTCTGTATATTAAGAAGCACAGCTAATGGAAGAGCATTTCAGTCCTTGGTAGTGCAACTGAAGCAAACAATCCACTTTGGGTGGTAAGACACTGTCAAAAGATCTCCGGAATAAAGTTGTGGACAGTCACAAGTAGGCCTGTCATAACTGTTTGTTGTGCGATTGCCCCAAAAATAATTGCAATAAACAATATTTTTCTAATTTTAAGACCATTTTATGCCACTGAATATATAATCATCATATAAAAGCAAAATAATGCAAGACACACTTTCAAATGACAACAAACTTTTAACTCTTAAGAATATTTAGATAATGGAAATTAAGTATCAAAATATTAGATACCTTTAAAAAACTTAAATAGTAAATGTTTTCTAACAAAAAGTGCAAAGTAACAAGTAGGAAAAAATTTTTTTTTTGAAAAATGAGGAACTGTTTCACTACATATACAATGAAAGATTAGACCCAACTGACCCCATTTCATCCTATGATAGAAGCTTTTTTATTTTATTTTTTTTATCATCTATTGTGTTCCACAGAGGAAATATTATGGATCAATATGATGATTGCTATGAATCAAAGTTTGAGTACTATATGAGTAACTATTTTCTTTCCCACAGAAATAGCTATTA
Source organism: Carassius auratus (assembly GCF_003368295.1). Classification (NCBI taxonomy): domain Eukaryota; kingdom Metazoa; phylum Chordata; class Actinopteri; order Cypriniformes; family Cyprinidae; genus Carassius; species Carassius auratus. The sequence goes on along the minus strand of NC_039244.1, from coordinate 19,640,806 downwards.
TTATCCCTGATATTTACCTTGCAGTCACATAAGCCAATATAGGCCTTCTGCTGCATTTCTTTGTGTGATAAAATCCCTGAGAGAAAAGCTAAGTGACTGCCAAGGCAAGGCGACAGATGATACTGGTGAGCAAACCATTTATTACTGACTCTAAATAGAACGCCCAAGGCCAGCACAGACAAGTTGCTGCTTCTGCTTTAATATCTAATGATGCCCTTTTAGGCTCACCGATTTGTCTTGTAAAAACTATTTAGTCTGGAGCTGTTTGTTGAAACCGTTTAGAAGTTTGCAGCTGCAGCAGATTGATCAATTATAGAGGCCTATTGATTGGAAATGTCAGCAGGCATGACTGTGCGAGTCGATTGTATTAATTTTTTATTTTTTTTTCCACCTGTCGATATGAGACAGAGGGCAGCTGCTTCTTGGTGAGTGGTTTGTCAGGACTCTGTCCATTAGACTGGTAAAGCAACAGCAGTTATGTGCGTAATCTGACCTTTGGCATTGGCAGAACCTACTGAAAAGCCTCTTTATGGACGTTTCACAGAGGCTTTTGACATTACAGACGCTGCTGACACGGTCTCCCCTACTGCTGGCTTTAATAGCTCTCATCATAATAAGTGCTTGTTATAGAATAAAAACAACTGAGAGAGTTGATGGCTCTGAAGTACAAATTCCATTTCATTTTCCAAAGTGGGCTTTGCATTTGGAATTTTTAATTTAAATCAGATGCTCAAAGTCATTTCAGTCCAAATCTCCAATTTAATTTATACACAATGTTTGATATTCATGTGATGCTCTCCAGTCTTCTGGATTCAGAAAAAAGTGCTGGCATTAATGCAGAATGCCCACGGGCCACTGCAGAATTAGCATTTAAAATGGTCTGAGTTGAGTTTAATGAGCCACTATCAGGGACAGCTTTGTTTTTGTCTGCTTTCTTGCAATATCAGAGCAGGTGTACGCATCTGGACACAAGTCTGTCCAGTCACAAATAGGATTTAGAACTGTCAGTGCAGATTTATTTATAGCTCAACCCTCCTGTTGTGTTTTAATAGGGCTGTCCCATATTTGTTGGGCAGTTTGCCAAAAATCAACACAACCGAAAACACTACCGAGTCTCGTAAAAACATGAAACTCTTGTAGCCGGTCAGAGACTAAAAAATATAAAAAACGAGAAATAGTGTACTTTGTTTTAGGGGTCAATTCGTCCCACATATTTTTGTTCACAATGACCTTTCTTTTGTCTGTTTTTTTGTGTCGTGGCTACATGAGCGGTTTTCCCACCTCAAAGTGTGAATGGCTAAATTTTTTATTTATTTAGTATAAATAGTATTTATTGCTATTTTTACTTAGTGTAAAAAGCCTCTGGATTATGTCTGGTTCCCAAATGGTTTTGAGGGTAAAATGGTTTTCTCACACTTCTTTTCAGTGCTCCAAAACAATGAGAAGAAGGAAAAAAAACTTACAAACTTTTTTTTTTCTTTTTTTTTTTACTGTGAAACTGTAAAGCAGTTCATTTTCTTTGGATGATTTAGTAATTGAGTGTTCAATTTCAAGTACATTTTAAATCCTTAATTTCATACAGTCTCATGTATTTCATATTTTAGTCTCTGAAAATTAATTTGAAAAGCAGTGTTGATTTTTGTCAAATTGCATGGAAACCAGTGGGAGGTAAATCTGATCCCTAACACCACTGTAGTGACCAAAATTTATACAGCCTTCCAAAACACATCTGTGTCGAAAAGGCAGATTCAAAGCCACAGCATTTTGAGAAGAAATAGTTTAACAAGTGTTTCAAGCAGTTTGAATGTAAGTCAGATTGACCCACACCAAAATTTCACAGAGTTGTACTTTTTCTGCTGACTTTCAGTTCCAGTTTTACATTTATCGCACCTATCCTAAGTATAATTACAAATGTGCACAAGCACTGAGGCTTCCAATATTTATTTAGAGGCACACTTCATGTCAGTTATTTATCTTCTATCACACCTCGATTTTGGGAGGAATGCTCCCGTCTCTCTTACCAGGATGTATAAAGAGCCATCAGAAAATCCCTGCTGGTGTTACTGATGGAGAAAGCACTTCTGCAGAGACGCGGGACCTCTTCACACCATTAATTATCACAGTAACATGCTCGATTGCTGAGCATTTGTTTATTTTTGCAAGTCAGAACTAGCACCATTGCACAAAAAAGGTCTGCAGACGGTGCAGGCAGGTGTCCTACTGTAACCCAGCTCATTAAAATGCAGAAATCTTTCAATCCCCAGGTATTTGTCTACTCTTCCATGAAATTAAAATTGTTGTTGAACCATGGATTAACTTAGGGCGAGGTAATTGAATACACAAGCGTAAGCACATTCAGAGTATGGTAGAACATCTCCTGCTTCCTGTCTCAGCACACAGCATACAAGTAATAGTATGTTGTATAATTTTAATATGGACCCCTGTCTTTTTACCGTCTTTCTACAATTCTAAATTCAAGATGAGTTTTGAGGAAAAGTAATTTTTTGATGACTTGGTCCCCTTTTCCACTTCAATCACAAGGAGAGCCAACAGAACTCTTTCGTGGAATTTTGTAACCATTTATAGGTGAATTGGTGGCTAATTCGTATAATCACATATGTAGTCTATCTTTTCATTCACCCACCTTTTTTCCCTTTTAAAAACAGCTCCTTTCAGATCAAGCTGTTTTGTAGCATTTTCCTTTAAATGTTAATGAAATCTGCTGACCCCGCCCCTCTCTTCCGAGCTGCTCTCTGAGGGACTGTTTACTTTAGCCGCATTGATAATGAAAATGGCTAATTAGCACATTATTAGAAAGGCGACTTGCAAAGATTCATAAAAAAAAAAACTTATAGTCACTTCTTCTGTTGGTTGAAGTTGGATCACGAATGATTTGTGTAAACATAGACGCATTTAGGTAGATTGGGTGCGCATTCCCTCCAAAAACAAATGTACTCCAGTGCTTCTTCAGCGGCTGAAATGTCAGGAGTAAATGACAACTGCTAGGTCCATTATTACATCCAACTAAAGAACACCTCAGTCGCTGAGAAGTCATTCTTGTCTACATCTGCTCCAGAGATGAAATGGCAAAATTTTCAGTTTTGGGTGAACTATTCCTTTAACGTAGACTGCAAAGGATTTGCTATTTAAAATGCTGTCAAAATTGATTAATTATTCATGCTTCATTCCACATGCATGGACAAATGTGTGTGTAAATACGTACAGTACAGACCAAAAGTTTGGACACATCTTCTCATTCAAAGAGTTTTCTTTATTTTCATGACTATGAAAATTGTAGTCACACTGAAGGCATCAAGGGCTATTTGACCAAGAAGGAGAGTGATGGGGTGCTGCGCCAGATGACCTGGCCTCCACAGTCACCGGACCTGAACCCAATCGAGATGGTTTAAGGGTGAGCTGGACCACAGACAGAAGGCAAAAGGGCCAACAAGTGCTAAGCATCTCTCGGGGAACTCCTTCAAGACTGTTGGAAGACCATTTCAAGTGACTACCTTTTGAAGCTCATCAAGAGAATGCCAAGAGTGTGCCAAGCAGTAATCAAAGCAAAAGGTGGCTACTTTGAAGAACCTAGAATATGACATATTTTCACACTTTTTTGTTATGTATATAATTCCATATATTATTCCAAATGTGTTAATTCATAGTTTTGATGCCTTCAGTGTGAATCTACAATTTTCATAGTCATGAAAATAAAGAAAACTCTTTGAATGAGAAGGCGTGTCCAAACTTTTGGTCTGTACTGTATATATCATAAGAGGGTCATTTGTTGGTGTTACCGCATATACAGTATTGTTCAAAATAATAGCAGTACAATGTGACTAACCAGAATAATCAAGGTTTTTCGTATATTTTTTTATTGCTACGTGGCAAACAAGTTACCAGTAGGTTCAGTAGATTCTCAGAAAACAAATGAGACCAAGCATTCATGATATGCACGCTCTTAAGGCTGTGCAATTGGGCAATTAGTTGAATTAGTTGAAAGGGGTGTGTTCAAAAAAATAGCAGTGTGGCATTCAATCACTGAGGTCATCAATTTTGTGAAGAAACAGGTGTGAATCAGGTGGCCCCTATTTAAGGATGAAGCCAACACTTGTTGAACATGCATTTGAAAGCTGAGGAAAATGGGTCGTTCAAGACATTGTTCAGAAGAACAGCGTACTTTGATTAAAAAGTTGATTAGAGAGGGGAAAACCTATAAAGAGGTGCAAAAAATGATAGGCTGTTCAGCTAAAATGATCTCCAATGCCTTAAAATGGAGAGCAAAACCAGAGAGACGTGGAAGAAAACGGAAGACCACCATCAAAATGGATAGAAGAATAACCAGAATGGCAAAGGCTCAGCCAATGATCACCTCCAGGATGATCAAAGACAGTCTGGAGTTACCTGTAAGTACTGTGACAGTTAGAAGACGTCTGTGTGAAGCTAATCTATTTTCAAGAATCCCCCGCAAAGTCCCTCTGTTAAAAAAAAGGCATGTGCAGAAGAGGTTACAATTTGCCAAAGAACACATCAACTGGCCTAAAGAGAAATGGAGGAACATTTTGTGGACTGATGAGAGTAAAAATGTTCTTTTTGGGTCCAAGGGCCACAGGCAGTTTGTGAGACGACCCCCAAACTCTGAATTCAAGCCACAGTACACAGTGAAGACAGTGAAGCATGGAGGTGCAAGCATCATGATATGGGCATGTTTCTCCTACTATGGTGTTGGGCCTATTTATCGCATACCAGGGATCATGGATCAGTTTGCATATGTTAAAATACTTGAAGAGGTCATGTTGCCCTATGCTGAAGAGGACATGCCCTTGAAATGGTTGTTTCAACAAGACAATGACCCAAAACACACTAGTAAACGGGTAAAGTCTTGGTTCCAAACCAACAAAATTAATGTTATGGAGTGGCCAGCCCAATCTCCAGACCTTAATCCAATTGAGAACTTGTGGGGTGATATCAAAAATGCTGTTTCTGAAGCAAAACCAAGAAATGTGAATGAATTGTGGAATGTTGTTAAAGAATCATGGAGTGGAATAACAGCTGAGAGGTGCCACAAGTTGGTTGACTCCATGCCACACAGATGTCAAGCAGTTTTAAAAAACTGTGGTCATACAACTAAATATTAGTTTAGTGATTCACAGGATTGCTAAATCCCAGAAAAAAAAAAATGTTTGTACAAAATAGTTTTGAGTTTGTACAGTCAAAGGTAGACATTGCTATTTTTTTGAACACACCCCTTTCAACTAATTGCCCAATTGCACAGCCTTAAGAGCGTGCATATCATGAAGGCTGGGTCTTGTTTGTTTTCTGACAATCTACTGAACCTACTGGTAACTTGTTTGCCACGTAGCAATAAAAATATACTAAAACCTTGATTATTCTGGTTAGTCACATTGTACTGCTATTATTTTGAACAATACTGTAGAAGTAGAACCGCTATAGGCATTCCCACAATCTTCCCATATTAGCCACTGGATGCCAGTATAGTACTGACGTGATATACTGACTGCACCCTAACAGTAGGGTTTTCTTTCTTACATTTTCTTAAACCGTGGGTTTTTTTATTACCATAATGTGACCAGTTAAAAATCATTTAGCTTTTAGATGATGCATGTTGCTGGTGTATGACATACACACAGGTCAACCCTTTAAAAGAGTGATAGGCGGATTCAGCAGTCATATCACTATGTTTGTTGGCAGTGAAGTATCAACTGCTGCTATCCCTCTAGCAGCTTGTCATTTTCTCCAAGCACTTTGGAGGCAATCCTCAACCCTGTTCCCACCTGTCACCGGTATGTTGTACCTCTCACAAGCCGAAGGGGTGAAAATTCACTCACACAAGGTAATTGTGTCAAAGTACATGTTTGAGCAGCAACAGAACAGATGTATCATTTTCCTGTGTTGCCTTTCTTACACCTCCACAATTTGTCTCTGAACTTCACCTTCATAACACCCACAATGTGTTGCCTCAGAATTTCAGTGTACGTGTACAAACCTGTGCAGAACCGGAACAGTAAAGGAAGAGAGAAGGAAATGAATTAATTTGCATTGAAAACATTGTTTCAGTTCACTGAGGATCCTTTGTCAAATTTACCAGAGGCTTTTTCCATTCCAGCTGACTTACTCTGTGAGGAGACCGCTGTTTTTAATGCAGGGGCAGCGTGGGTCACAACACTGATTTTTCAGTAGGTCAGCTGTCTGATAACACTTTCCAGAGAAGCCTTGCCCACTGGGGTTTTTTCCATTACTGTGTTTAAAGCACAATAGAGTTAATCCAGTCTCCTGACTTTTCTTTAAAAGGTTTATCTTAATAATGTGTTTTAGGAGAGTTCAAAGGTTAGCATGGCTCCTGGCAATCTCAAATGCTCGCTTACAAATCACTGCAGAGTTTCGGCCTTTACTTTATGGACACCAGCTGATAAAGGGTTTGCTTTTAAACACATCTTGTTTATGCATCATCCCAAGATTTGCTCATATAATTTGAATTCTTGAAGTCATGCAGATTAAAAATACACAGCATTTGAAACTATACTCAGAAAAAAGCCTTTGTTTGGAGATGCCACTTTTATATTTTGTTATGTGTGCAATGAAATTCATACATTTTTAAGTGTTCAAAAGTGTCCAAATACATTTTGGGTCCTATGTCTCTCATAACATTAAAGTGCCCTGAAATTATCCCATCTTGTTTGCACATGACCAGAATCCCACTGCAGTTCTTTATTCATTCACACACATTACATGGTTGCAGATTGTTCGAGAGTACACGTGTCTAATTAAAGTGAACTGCAGTAGATTGCATGGGAACCACTTTAGGTTTGAATTAGTAATGTGTGTTAATTATGCATGGTGTGCCGGCAGTTGAAAAAGTGTAGATTATGGTCCGGTCAGCCTTATGTGCCTGATGTGATAGTTCAGTAGTATGATGCATCTCACTGCGTCTGCGCATGGGCTCTGTGGGCTCGTTTTAATTGCATCAGGCAGTGCCCACAGCTAGAGTACTGGGCAAGGAGCATCCTGTCTCTCTGCCTAATGTCTGAGATGCTTTAGAAAGTTGTTGGTCCCTGTGTGGTAGCTGAGTCATGCTGGGCAGTACTTCGCTGTGGCTTTGCACATTTTCTCCACATTGATGTTCTTTCATCCCTCCTCCTCTCCCTCTATCCCGCTATTTGCTTCTGTAATGGAGGAGTGTGATCAATTCTTGCCCTTCCTGCGCTGCAAAAATGCATTTTGATTTTTTTATTGTGTGTTACCAGGAACAACAACTGGGCAGATGGATTCACATCTGTGAGGGAAATAAAAACCCTCTTTCACGATGGGCTGTAAATTGAATAATATTCCCAAATCAGAATGATGTTGCTTAGAGTGGTTATAAATGACAGCTTAACTGTGAAGTCAAACATATGCTACATTCAGCATCTAGAAGAAAAAAGGGACTGGTATCATACAAAGCACCCTGATACACTATACGTCACATTGAAAGTTTGGCTCAAAACATATTTAAACTTGTAAATAAACAAAGTTTTGGGATTTTGAATGTTTTAAAACAAAGAAATGTGACACAAACGAAGCACATGACGACATTCATCGTAGTACATTCATTATTGCAAAATAAACAGCAACGTTTAGCTATTCACCAAATATATACATAAAAAACATGAAACTATTTAAATGATGATATATTTTTAAATACAGGTTTACAGTTTTTACAGTTTAACTTATCTTAAATCATTACAATGTACAAAACAGGCAACAAAAAGGCAACCAGACAACAAGAAAAACACTGTAACAATATTACATTAATTTTAATACTGCCTCCATTTAACTACAATCAATTATTGAAAAGGTCAATTTAACAACAACTGAGATGCAAAATAGTGCCAGTTGTGTTTGTATTAAAAATAGAGAAAGTCTGCAGGGTGATTTGAGAAACATGAAAGTAGCACTTGTTTCAGTAACTCAGATATACAGCGCCTCCAAGGACAACAGCAAATATTAGAAAATATCCGACCACTGAATACCACAGTTGACCAATCACATTCTAGTAATACACTGCGCTGTGTAATAATGAGAAATAGTTAGGATTTTGCACTTTTTCTATGTCACTGATCAAATAATCAAATTTGTGACAACTCTTTTTCACATTTGTCTTGCTTTGGTTTAAGCAAAAAAAAGATGCTCTTTGGAACATTCTCAAATCATGCTGGAAAATATGAATCATCACTTGAGAGGTCCATGTCAGCTCAAGCCCTCTAAATCAAAAGTGGTCATATCCCATTCTAAGAAATTCAATGTTTTCTTTAAGACATTAAACACAAAATAATCATCTTTATGATTTAAAATCAACCTTATTAAAAAACCAAGTCACATAAAACCTGCAAGAGTGACTCAGTGTTGCTCTACTTCGCTGAAGTACATTTCTCTAAAGCTAAATCCACAATGCATACTTGACATGAATAAAGTTATAGACTGCCATCTTAACCAAAACCTTGAATCTATACGCATGAATGTATGTTGCTAAGAATGTAAACAATTATTTGCATGCCAACTTTCTTTCCATCTTTAAAAGATTTGCAGAGAAAAAAAACCTTTTGCATTTGAAACGTTGCTCCTGAAGCACAAGGTAAAAGTGAAAATAGTTGTGTCTCCTGTGCATGAGTGCCGGAATAAATGAATTGGTAAGTAGTTTGTTTGTTGGGGTTTTGCTCTGTAGTATTGTGGAGCACCTCTTTCTGTAAATTAGGTCCCAATGGAGTACTGCATCACAAACCCCTCCACTGATTGTGCAGCTAAAGCTCCTACAAACTAACTATACTTCATTTGCACCAAAGGATAAACTATGGCTGCGGATTAGCTTTTTATTTTATGTTTTTATGTTTTTTCTTTTCATTTGTACAGCTTGTGCATATCATTCTTGCAAAATCAGTTCTATTACCAATGAATGCTGCAAAGGTATGCACGATTCTCACCTGCTGATGAAAAAAACCCTATTCTGGTCTCCAGGGAAGATTTTGCTCCCAAGAGTTTCTCCCATTGTGAGGACTTTTCATTCTGGTTTTAATGGGAGCTCCAATCATGTCAGTTTGGCCTCAAGGGACAACCTATGCACCCTATCACATCGCCCACAATCCTTCAACATGCAGAGAGAGTGAGAGAGAAAGAGAGAGAGAGAGAGAGAGAGAAATGAATATGCCATCACTGCAGCTGGGGATGATGAATTATATTTGAGATATGCAGACAATTTACCTGAGTACAGTGCATATGGCTCCTACTCTTCTGTGTTCCACAACGTTTTATGCATGTTTGTGGCTCGACGTGTTTCGTTAGAAACGGTCAATCTCTGGTGGCTTATCAATTTCACAGACGACCGAGTCAGACGCGAATACATTCTCCAGTGTCTTGCTCTGTATATTCCTCAGCAAATAGGTTGGCGGATTAGTTGATGCAATCGGGTAATACAGTGCTCTCAGCGCTCAATGCCGCTGCAAAAATCCCTCAACAATGACCGTATGAAAGTTAACTCGAAGAATAGGAGACGTTTTCGGCTCTGGCTCCGGCTTTACTTCGGCTTCCAAATAAGACAGAAATACAGAGATGCGAACGCTGTTTGCGGAAATATAATCTCAGGGCATGATTTCTTTTTAACTCAATGTTGTGGTATTGCCTTGAGATAAATACCCTTCGCCAGATGCAGTCCACCGTCTCATCCTTGTGATTTACAACACCACGTTGTTCCATAAATTAAATTACTCCTTAGCTAAACACTCAAACCTCGAGTCCTTATTTAGTTTAGCTGTGACACTAATGTGCGGAGAGATGGTGGCCCGCAATACTCATAACTCCCCAACCTCTCCTTACCCCTAGTGCAGATGGAGCTTGCCCCAAGGCGCCTTGAGGCCTGCAGGAAAAGCCCAGCCCTGCCTGGACAACTTATTGAATTTGGGCCTAATTTCTGCCACTCGGGCCTGTGAGCAGGCTGTAAAGATCCCATTGCAACCTGCAGATTAGAGCCCCACATGGTGCCTTACAAATCACTCCCTCAGAGTGCCTGCATGTGCGACTGTGTGCGTCTGCCGCAAGAACATTAGATTAATTAACGCTTCTGTGTTTGGCACAATTGGAGCTGCAAATGTTAGCATAGTGATTAGGTTTATCTGGCATTTATGTGATAAATTGTAGGTTTAGGACACACACAACTGTGCCGGAATTAAATGCGGTGCATAACAGTGAAATGTGCAAGTTGGTGCATCTCTTTATTCTTGTGAAAATAGCTTGGTGTTTTCACAGGTGGCGAGGGCTGATGAGTCAATGTTTGGATCGGGAGGTGGCTGTGTGCACATCCTTGCTTTTATATCTGTATGGGAGAGAGGATTTCTCTTCAAATCTTGCATCTCATTTTCGCTGGCAGAACTTGTGCTGCAGAATGCCGTTTTCTCTCTCAGAAGGCTGGACACAGATCATTTAGCTTAGGATTTGCCATGCAGCCTAATAAGAAGCTATGATAGGCCCTCTGACAATACATTAAATTAGCTCATCACTGCATCTTCTTACAGCCGTGACTAGAGGTCTGTGCCTAAGACTAAATAATTGTCAGATTAATCCATTATTATCCAAATGTTGCCTGTTGGAAAGAGATGAGATGCACTGTGCTCTGTTTATAATGTGCTGCTCTGTGGTCTGATAAAAAAGGAGCAATCTTCTAAAATCTCCATTTTGCATTCATGTTGGTTTCTATGTCAGTTTTATTTTAGTTTTATATACTATATACTAATGTCCTATTTTTCTTTGTTTTGCATTTTATGATTATTTAGATTTTAAATATATTATTACTAACATTTAAATGACTAAAATACTAAGGGTTAGTCAAATCGAAAGATATTTAATATTTTGGATTAGCTTTTAACTTTAGAATTTCAGTTTTCAATTTAAATTTAGTTTCAGTTTTAATAACTGTGCTTTTGTCAGGTTTTTTTTTCTTTATATTTTTGCTTACCTTTATTCTAATACATCTATATCTAAGTTATAATTATAGTTATTTTATTAATTCAGCTTCAACTTGTTTAATTTAGTTAGTTGGCAAAAAAATAAAAATTCTTTTTTTTGGTTGTCTATCTAATATTTATATTTTCTGCTTAATTTCAATAAATGAAAATATGTTTTTAAAGGGTTAACAAAAACAACACTGTTTCATATGGTTATGCCATTTTCGAAATGTCATGTGGACTAATCTTCAAGTAAAATGTAAAAAAAACCGTACACTTACTTAATACTTACTTATTACTTGTAATTACTTGTACTTAATGTATTTTAACTATTAATCTACACCTTCGTGGTTATTTTTAAAAAAAGTATTGAAATATATTTTTAAAGATAAAAATATTTATAAATATCACTACATTTTCCACATATACTACAACATTTGCTACACAAAAGTTTTCAAGATTTACTAATGTTAAAATAAATGTGAAATATATTTTTTTCTACAAAATTACAATAAAAGATCATGCAAGGACATGTCCTTCATGGCAGTGACCCCAAGTCAAATGTGTAAGTATGGTTATCACTGTATATATGATTTGTGCGTTGAAGTAGCACATAGTTTGTAATAATAGAGCCTAAGAACTGAATTACTGTGCTAGAACTGAATTTTAAGTGTGCTAGATGAATTAGGGGTTATCTCAAGTCCTGTTGAGGCCGCGATGTTCTTCCGTTAAGCGTGCTGTGAATGTAGAATTAAAGTAGAACAGATTTCAGTGCTAACTTTATCAGTGCATCTGTGGATCAAGGCTTGCATTTAATGAGCGAATTATCCCTGCAAACATTTCTAATAGCCACATTTATACTTTCTCCTCCCGTTTTATAAGCAATTAGGCCATTTTAAAGATAGTCTTATCAATCTGACAATTTTTGCTTTCTTTTATTTGATAAAAAGCAATTAGCTTATCGGTGCAAAGCATGCCACCATACGACAATCTGATAGATGGATACCCCACAAAACACAATAAGGCCATCACGTCTTCACTGTCAGTGACAGGGCTTCTATTACAGCTACAAAAACATCCGCATCAATCACTGCCTCGGCACCTTTTAAAACAATGGGCCTGGGACTCACTGGAAATGGCAAATCAGTAATTGCAGCCTCATTGTCAGGTGGGGACAAAACAGGGTCTCATTCCAAAACTCCCACCTCACTGTTTTTTCGAGCTGATAAAGTCAATCCAACCCTTGGCATAACTAATATTGCATAATCACGGCTATTAGAGACAAGCGAGAAGTGAAAGGCTGAGGATACAAGACGACTCCCGCTAGAATAACTCTCTGTAAAGGTGAGATGTCTGGCTGTTTTCTTGATGAGAGTGCTTCACGATGGAGCTATTCACGTCCCCTTCCACATTCGCAGAACGTCTGGGTATCTTTGTGAATGTGTGATTTAAAGGAGTTAATTGATAAGGAGACTGAAGGAGGCTAATGAAAAGCACTTTGATGGCTCTCATTCGGAATGCTCCGTTACTCTGCTGTAACCTCAGGCCTCTCTGCAGTAGCAATTATCAGAAGTATGTAGCCCGGTGCGAGCCATCTGCAGCCTCCAGGAGTAGAATCTTCATCACATAGATTCAATTTTCCCCAGAGCCTCAGTGTTGTCCGAAAAGTGTGAACTTTCAGGAGTTTTCATTGTTTTGTTTGGGTTTTTTTTCTACATATGGTCCTGGTAAGGAAGATGAGTTGACCAACTTATCCAACATCACACTCCGGTGGGCTGGACTGATGATGCACAATATCCATCAGTCCATACGTAGAGCCTTCATAAGACATCAAAAACAACAAATACTACCATTCAAGTTTGGGGTCATCAAGGTTCTTATTTAAAATAAATTAATACTCTTGTTAAGAGATCATTTTATTTCTTAAATCAAACAAAGGTAACAGAACAAAAGATTGCCATTTCAAATAAATGTAGTTCTTCTGAACTGTCTATAAATAAAATAAAAAAATCCTGAAAAAAAATGTATCACCATTTCCACAAAATTATTAAGCAGCACAACTCTTTTTAACATTAATAATAAGAAATGTTTCTTGAGCACCAAATCAGCATATTAGAAAGATTTTATGAAAGACCATTTGACACTGAAGCAATGGCTGTTCAAAATTCAGCTTTGCCATCACATTAATCCTAACCCTAACATAACATAAATTACATTTTCAAATATATTAAAACAAAAACAGTTGTTTCGAATTGTACTAATATTTCACAATATTACTGTTTATATTTTTGATCAGATAAATACAGCCATGGTGAGCATAATATATGACTTAAAACATTTAAAAACTATTTTTAAAACCTGTCAAATGAACACTAGCAGAACACACAAAATGTTAATAAAATCCTGTTCACACTGGTAAAGGAGTCACATCCTTTAATCTACAATCTAGATGAGTTACAGAGAGTACAACCAACATGTCAAATAAACATAAGAGAAGTCAAATCATCAGAAAAGCATGGCATCATTTATATCTATTGTTAAATAAGTCATTGTGTGCACATCCCGCGTTCTGGCAGGTGCAGGACAAATTGAAAAAAATATATAATGTCTGCAACACTGCTTCTAACTTCCATATTTAATAAAAAGGCAACATTTCGACCCTGCTGGGTCTAACCATATGAGTTAACATTCAATAACTCACAAAATACTGATGAACATTTTTTTAAATGTTGTTCTTCAGGATTACTTTAATCAGTGTGGCATATGTTCTCAGCTCCCTGGATGTTTCCTCTACATAAACTCATTCACAGTGGCAAAAAATAGCAAAGATGACACCGCATGAATTACAAATGACAACACTTCTTACTGCACATGCATTTTTATCATTTGCAAGGTGTGAGAAATGTTTGAACTTTTTTTATTCATCAGTTCTGATTGGACAATTCGAAAGAAAAATTGTTTCACTCCACTTGCCTGTTTTCTTTATGTTTTAGGGCTGGAGCATTTATGCTTTCTCTCATCGGGACATATGAATCAGCAAATGAAGAACAAAAAGCCTGTGGAGTAATTTCAGAACACTTGACTGGAATATATTCTATTTCCATCTATGAGTTGCTTGATGCTGTGCAAAGACTGATGGTTTGGCTTCTTTTAGAAACATTTTTGTTGGTGGATGAAAAACTATGCACAAATAGTTTGTCTGAAAGTTTGTCATCTGAAGTTACTGAAATCCTTCCCTATAGAACTGCTGTGTAAAAGCAAAATCAAACAAGAAAGAGTGCTGATATTCAGTGCTGCTATTTTGCTTAACCTTCATGCTGGACTAATCACCCCAATGCAATCATTGGCAGACAAATTCCTATTTCTTTTTTTAGGAATACCATGTCAATTTTGGTGCTACCTGCAGGTATCACACACCTCTTTCCCAAATGTGGGCCGGATTTTTTATCAAGATAGAAGCTCAGATATTATATTGATGTGTAAAATTTAACAAAAGTCTTGTTTTTTTCTCCTCCTTTGTGTTTTCATACTTCATCATGATGATAGAAGATTTCAGACTGTTGTGAAACCTGGCTGAGAATTGATTTACAGAAGAGTCGATTCTCGTGAGGTCTCTCATTCCCTTCATCCTCTCTTACTCTCTCTCGCTCTCTTTCTCCTTTCTTTTCTCATGCTGCCTTTCTCTCTTGCTTTTATCCTTCTCATTGACTTTCTCACTGCCGTTCTTCCAGAACCGCATGACAGGTGCTGACGGGTTTTCTGCTGTAACTAAAACCAGCTTGAGGATTCAATCAATAATCATACTTCTACTTCATTTCTCATGTTTGACTTTGTTATAGACATACAATAAAAACAATACATCAAAATGGAGAAAATCAGTTCCGTGCAATTGGGCCCAAACAAACAGCTTCAACAAACTTTTTGTATGTTTATTCCAAGAGAGCAAGATTTAGATTTTTTTTTAAATAAAAATATTAATTATATTTTAATAAATCCAAAAATGAAAACTAAATATATAAATATTCAGATTATCTAAACAGAATGCTTAACATTATATATATATATTGTGATGAGCACTCCCAGAGGAATCAGCGTCGCCCTGGAAACCAAACCAAAACACCTGCACGTCCTCGTCACCGGCTGATCGGTCACAGCTGCTCCCCATCAGCCAGCACATTGAAAAGCAGCACATCTTGCACTGAGAAGAGGTTCTCAAACAGAACGCGAAGCTGGACTAACCCCTCTCTCCTATCCCCACAGAAAGCAGCGAGTGACCGACAGCCCACACCCTTTGGAGCACGTCTGGACACCCACTTTCCCCTTGATTGGCACAGAGGAGCACGGAGAGCACACGGGGAGCACCAACCAGCGGAAAGCAGATCAGGACACTTCACCAGGCACCCTTCACTTTTCAATAAACCCACCCTCCGGGGCTTTTGATTTCACGTACCTCTTGTCGAGTGGTTCTTCACCCCGTGACAGTGGTGGAGAATGCGGGCAGAACAGTGAGGAATCACCGACAAGGTCACCGCCCCAACTCCTAATTTTTTTTTTGCTTTCTGTCAGCAGCACCACGGAAGGCGGCACGCGCGGCCCCGCGATGGAGGACGTCTTACAACGCCTCGCTGAGGTTAGCATCCGCCAGCAGCAAATAGCGGAACACCTCGCCACTCGCCTGGGCAGGACGGAGGATGAACTCGCCGCCGTCCGGGCGGCCGCGGCCCAGCGCGTTCCGCTACCTGAGCCTCGGGCACAAGCCACCCGTCTGTTGCCCAAGATGACGGCCGATGACGATGTGGAAGCCTTCCTTCAGGTCTTCGAAAACACTGCCCACCGAGAGGGATGGCCAGAGGACGAGTGGGCACGTGCGCTGGCACCCCTACTCACCGGTGAAGCACAGAGGGCTTACTTCTCGCTCCCCCTGACGAGTGCCGACAGTTATGTCGAAGTGAAGCGAGAGATCCTGGCGAGGCTGGGCCTCTCCCCTGTATGTGCCGCCCAGCAGTTCCACGAGTGGGAATACAAGCCCCGGGTGCCAGCCCGTGCCCAGGCAGCCGAACTCAGCCGCCTCGCCCAGCACTGGCTGTTGGCAGGAAACCCCACACCAACACAGGTAGCGGAACGAGTGGTGGTCGATCGCCTCCTGCGCGCACTACCTCGCGCCCACCGACAGGCCGTCGGCATGAGGGACCCACGTGACGTCCGGGAACTAGTGGAGGCGATCGAGCTGGCGGATGCCGTTCATCCCAGCGGGGCAGGGGACCGGCTGCCGCCATTCCCCCGGAGGGTGGTCCAGGAGCGACGCCCGCTCGAAGGCACCGCGCGACCCGTCAGCAGGCCGACGGTTCCCCCACCGCGAGATGAGCCCATGCCAAGTGCCGAACCACCGTCGCCTCCGCGAGCCTGGCTGGCAGGCTGCATCCTTCACCAACGGGTGCCGGCGGGAGCCCCCGAAGCAGATGTGAAGGTGGATGGAAGACGGTTCCGGGCCCTGTTGGACTCAGGCAGTGCGGTCACCCTCATCCAGGCGCGGCTGTGCGCCCCGCGAAGCGGGCGGAAAAACTTCCTACCGATTACCTGTGTGCACGGAGACACTCGTCAAGTACCGGCCCGTGAAATGGTCATTTCGTCCCCCCAAGGCACCTGGCCAGTGGAGGTAGGCCTGGTGAAGGACCTGCCGGTGGCCGTACTGCTTGGAAGGGATTGGCCCGGCTTCGAGAAGCTGCTGTCCGCCGCTACCCAGCCTGCCAGCCCCAAGGGGAACCGTCGAAGACCGAGGCGGCCGCCTGGACCCCGCCGCCGACCGGCCCTGCTCGTCTCCGACAGTGGGAGAGAAGGTGAGGCCCCCTCCCAATCTACTAATCTGTTTTATGATGTCTACCAACAGGCCGCTGGAGGGGGCTCTTTCGCCAAGGAACAGCGGGAGGACGACCGACTCAAGCACTGTTGGAGCCAGGTGCGAGTCGTGGATGGAGAGGACGTCCTCCCCCGGCCCCACCCTCTCCCACATTTTGTCGTAGAGAATGGCCTGCTGTATTGTGTCGCCCAGCGTAGGGGGGAGGAGAAAAAGTTACTAGTTGTGCCTCGTGCCAAGACCGAGACCATTCTGGAGCTGGCCCATTCCCACCCCATGGCAGGACACCTCGCGGCAGCCAATACTGCCCAACGCATCCGCGACCGTTTCCATTGGCCGGGCCTGGACGCCGAGGTAAAGCGGTTCTGCCAGGCCTGCCCGACCTGTCAGGCCACGTCGCCCCGGACTCCTCCCCCCAGCCCGCTCATCCCGCTGCCTATCATCGAGGTGCCCTTCGAGCGGATTGGAATGGACATAGTGGGGCCGTTGCCGAAGTCTGCCCGAGGGCATGAGCACATCCTGGTCATCGTCGACTATGCCACCCGGTACCCAGAAGCAGTCCCCCTGCGGAAGGCCACCGCAAAGTCCATCGCCCAGGAGCTGTTTCTGCTGGCCAGCCGAGTCGGCCTCCCCTCAGAGATCCTGACTGACCAGGGAACCCCCTTTATGTCCCGGCTAATGGCTGACCTCTGCCGGCTGCTGCGGGTGAAGCAGTTGAGGACCACTGTTTATCACCCCCAGACTGATGGCCTCGTAGAGAGATTTAACCAGACCCTCAAGCAAATGCTCAGACGTGTGGCGGCGGAGGACAAGCGGGATTGGGACCTCATGATCCCCTACGTGCTCTTCGGGATCCGCGAAGTTCCCCAGGCCTCAACTGGCTTCACCCCCTTCGAGCTCCTGTTTGGCCGTCAACCCCGGGGCCTCTTGGACGTGGCCCGGGAAGCGTGGGAGCAGCAGCCGGCCCCGCATCGTACCGTCATCGAACATGTCCGGCAAATGAGGGAACGGATCGACCGAGTGATGCCGTTAGTCCGGGAACACCTCACCAGGGCCCAACAAGCGCAGCAACGTCATTATGACCGGACAGCCCAGCCACGGGAGTTCCAACCGGGAGACCGCGTCATGGTCCTGGTCCCCAGCTCCGCCTGCAAATTTCTGGCCTCCTGGAAGGGGCCCTACTCGGTCGTCGAGAGGGTTGGACCGGTCACTTACCGCCTGAGACAGCCGGGACGACGGCAGGCGGAGCAACTCTACCATGTCAACCTCCTAAAGAAATGGGTGGGGACCCGGGACCAAGTAGCTGCCCTAAGCCTCACCGAGCCCGTGGTTGTGGATATCAACCCCCACCTTTCGGCTGCCCAGAAGACGGAGCTGCAGCACCTGGTCAGTCAGTTCCAGGATGTGTTCTCCTCTCAGCCCGGGCAGACCAACGTGCTTCAACACCATATCCGGACGCCCCCAGGAGTCGTCGTTAGGCAACGGCCCTACCGAGTCCCGGAGGCTCGTCGGCAGGCTATTGAGGAAGAGGTCCAACAGATGCTAAAGTTGGGGGTAATAGAACCATCCCGGAGTCCGTGGTCCAGCCCCATTGTGATGGTCCCAAAGCCGGATGGCACCCTCCGCTTTTGTAACGACTTCCGCCGCCTGAACGAAGTCTCCGAATTCGACGGGTACCCCATGCCTCGGGTGGACGAACTGCTGGACCGGCTAGGAAGGGCCCGGTATATCAGCACCCTAGACCTAACCAAGGGCTATTGGCAGGTACCGCTCTCCGAGGCCGCCAAGCCGAAAACCGCCTTCTCCACCCCCAGTGGCCACTGGCAGTACCGGACCCTTCCCTTCGGCCTACATGGGGCCCCCGCGACGTTCCAGCGGATGATGGACATCCTCCTGCGGCCTCACCAAGCTTACGCGGCCGCCTACCTGGATGACGTCGTGGTCCACTCCGAGGCGTGGGACGAACATCTGGATCGTCTGCGGAGGGTGCTCTCGGAGCTCCGGCGGGCTGGACTTACCGCCAACCCCCGAAAATGCCACCTAGCCCTCTCTGAGGCCAAGTACCTGGGCTATCAAGTCGGCCGAGGACTCATCCGGCCGCAAGACAAGAAAGTTGAGGCCATCCACGCCGCACCAAGACCGGAGACAAAGACCCAGGTACGAGCCTTCTTGGGGTTGGCGGGTTATTATCGTTGTTTTATCCCCAACTTCTCCTCTTTAGCCGCCCCCCTGACAGACCTGACCAGGAAGGGGCAGCCGGAGAAAGTATGCTGGACCCCGTCGGCGGAAGAAGCCTTCTCCCAGGTGAAAGCAGCACTCACGTCCTCGCCGGTACTCCGCGCCCCGGACTTTAGCTGCCCCTTCCTGCTGCAGACGGATGCTTCCGACACAGGACTAGGAGCGGTCCTCTCCCAAATTCAGGAAGGTGAGGAGCATCCGATCATCTACATCAGCAGGAAGCTGTCCCCCGCCGAGAGGAAATACGCCGCTGTGGAGAAGGAAGCCCTGGCCATCAGGTGGGCAGTCCTGGAGCTCCGGTACTACCTCCTGGGCCGCAAGTTCACCCTGGTAACCGACCACGCGCCCCTACAGTGGATGGCCCGCGCCAAGGACACCAACGCCAGGGTGACTCGCTGGTTCCTAGCGCTCCAGGACTTCCACTTCGAAGTCCGCCATCGAGCTGGGGCCGCCAACGCGAACGCCGATGGCCTCTCCCGGATCTGGACAGCTTATGCAGGTCTGTCAGGGGTCATTCCCCACCCTCCCCTAATCTCACCCCTACTTTCTACATGTCTTCGCAGGACCAGAACGACGCTTAGGGGGGGGGGGATGTGACGAGCACTCCCAGAGGAATCAGCGTCGCCCTGGAAACCAAACCAAAACACCTGCACGTCCTCGTCACCGGCTGATCGGTCACAGCTGCTCCCCATCAGCCAGCACATTGAAAAGCAGCACATCTTGCACTGAGAAGAGGTTCTCAAACAGAACGCGAAGCTGGACTAACCCCTCTCTCCTATCCCCACAGAAAGCAGCGAGTGACCGACAGCCCACACCCTTTGGAGCACGTCTGGACACCCACTTTCCCCTTGATTGGCACAGAGGAGCACGGAGAGCACACGGGGAGCACCAACCAGCGGAAAGCAGATCAGGACACTTCACCAGGCACCCTTCACTTTTCAATAAACCCACCCTCCGGGGCTTTTGATTTCACGTACCTCTTGTCGAGTGGTTCTTCACCCCGTGACAATATATATATATATATATATATAAAACAATTAAAAAATAAACAAACAAATTATAATATAAAATCACATAATAAATCACTCAAAAACAGCTGCAAAATCACAAAATATAAATGTAAATAAATAAACATACACTTAGCCATTAACATATTTTATTAAACTAATGTTTAAACAATTTAAGTCAGTTCAAAGAGCATAAATATCTTTAAATTGTATTTTTATTTTCTCCAGAGGATGACACAATTGCCACTTATTTACATTAATAAGAAACAGATTTACCAAGAGATAGTGAGCTGCCAGCTTCTATGAGATGTGCCACTAAGCAGTTGGTTAATGTGAAATCAAATATTGCAGTGTATGGGAAACTGGCTGTCAGGAAGTCGCTGTGAAAGAAATTGATTGTTATTGTTTTTTGACGTTAATCAAACTGGCAGATTTGACAATTCAGCCAGCCATCTGTTTTTATGAGCTGACTTCAGAGAGCACAGGGAAGGCAGTGGGGTTTACATGATCTAGAGGTTGAACAATGCTAATTTGCCAACGTTCTTTTGTCTTTTTTTTTTTGGAGCGACATATGACGACATATTAGTCATGCTATAACTCTGTCCAACTAGTCTAATGTTTGTTTCAATTTCAGGAATCCATTTTTGCAACTGCAGTTTTAATCGCTTGCTCTCCAAGTCTGATTGTAACAGGATGTTTATGTTTCTCTGAACAAGGTATGTTCAATCAGGTTTGTCCTCGCTGGGGTCAGAACAAATGTACCATAGTGAAGTAGAGTAAAGATGAAAGCTGCATGACGAAGCTCTTTGCCAACAGATGGATGAAAAACATGAAAAAGTCGTGACACAAAATGAAAAAAAAAAGTGTTTCTTTGCAAAACAGACACAGACAAAGAGAATTCAGTTCAACCTTTGTTATCATAGTGTTCTTTTATATCTGGACTGTGAAAAAAAAAATCATACACAGAGGTTCATTTGTTTGTCAAAAAGCTGACGCAGAATTGTGGGTTTGTGCTCACAGGAGGGAAAAAAAGATTACAGTTTTCATTCCTCAGTCTATAATTGATCTGTGTATTCAATAAACAGAAAGGTTTATTACTATCCATAAAATGAGTTTTTCACCATCTTCAATAAACAAACCAATAAGACTTTGCAGTTCCTTGTAAAGCACAAATTCATGCCCTCATTTCTCTTTCTTTCTTTCTTTCTTTCTTTCTTTCTTTCTGTACTTTGGCTTTCTGTTCTCTGAGAGTGGCTGCTAGCTGCGGCTTTTCTCATTTCCTTGTAAATTTTTTATGAAGAATCTTGTAAGTTCCCTATAAATTGAATAAATTTTGAGAAAAATGTAGAGTTAGCCTGTTATTAACACAAATACATTTATCCCCATCTGACTGTATATTATCTAACATAATATGGGCTTCCTACCACATAAAATACTGATTTCCACTGAAATTATTACAAACATTTATATATTTCCCATAGGGATTTTAAAAAGTCTTCATTAAGTCATTATAAGGACTGAACCAAGCCAACCAGCTACGAAGTGAATCACAACATTACAAACTTTGATTTGATCTGACAAAAAGACCCAGGTACAAGACTGTACCTAACAGCTTTATTGTGGGAAAGAACTACAATCCCATGAAGCACTGCAAATGAGAATCGAATTAAAATATCTATAAAAACTAAATAATAAAATGTTTCGCACAACTTATTTTGAAAGCATTGGTTAAATAACTTGATTATCCTTTATTGTGTTTCATGGGAGAAGGCTCTTTTGCCACGATTTTCTCATGCATACTCTCATATGGGTGACATTTTCTGTGTGGAATAATGGGTAATGTAGTTGTTACTTTGAAAACCCGAAAGTTGCGGCAACCTTTGGAAGGCACGATGACCGATCAGAATTGTCAGCATTACAAAGAACTAAAATCAAATTTAACAAACACTGAGACCACTGTAAATCTGAGAGAGGTTAAAAAGGCAAAATTATGACCCTTGTCTTTCTGCTAATCTAAAACAACCTTATCAAAAAATCTGCTGATTAATTTTCATTACAGCACAAACAATTTCAAAGAACTTGGCCTCTTTCTTAACTTGAGCATCATGATGCCTGCAGTGCTTTAATTACTTTCTTACTGCTGCAACACATAGATCTGATGAATCCGAGCAGTTTAATTTTCATCATTTTACAATGTTCTACAAATATTAAACGGTAGACTGGTGAGGGATATGTAATGAGGTCTATTCCATATTCCGTGATTGCTCTCTGCAGTACAATGTACTATCTGCATGTTTAATCTTCTTGATTTTAAACATAATAAGGGAAACAGAATCCCAGAAAGATATTAAGGGAATATATGCATGTACTTATTTGTTATTAATCCTCCATCCTAACCCCTTGAGGTTTGATTTGTACCATATTGTAAATTCTGTAATCAGACACACACACACACAAAAAAGTATAGCAGCCTTCACAAATACAGCCTCCAGGTAATTATAATTCATTGGATTACAAAGTCAGCACAGTCAAAAAAAGAATATCTGTCATGTACGCAGTCTAGCATTGATATATTTCTCGCCGCAATTCCTCACAATTATTGACTCTTCGGGGAATGTCAAACAGCTTGCACAATTAAAGAAAATGAAGGGGAGCGAATCAAACACATCCAGGAATCGATGTCAATACCTACAGTAGAAAACGAAGACTCAATTTCTTGGTATTACAAAAACGTTCATTTGACATGAATGCATCGTTCCAAGCATGCATTTTTGTTGCTATTTTAAGCAGAATCCTTCACTGATGCCCTTGCCTCATGATAATGAATTGTGTTCATGCAACTAGAAGTCACACATTTTTAGAAACAATTGCAAAGCACACATAAGGTGTTGACAATGATGGTTTTCGAAGCGTGTAAAATTCCCACTTACAGCTTCCCAACTTAGCCGATGTGTTTTCCTTTCTCTGCAGCAACAGCAAAACTCCGTTCTATAATGAGAACAGAGATGTAATTTGACAGAAACCATTGCATTCAATCAGCTCCATCAAAGCACTATTTCAACTGAATGCCAAAACAATGAAGTGTTTAAGTGCAGTGACCAAGCATGTACTTCTATTGCGATCATAAACCAGCTTTTATCTCCTCCTCGGTAAATCCCTGCCTACGGGCACTGAAGGATTTGGCTTCTGCCTCTTCTGTAATGAGCTCTGTGTCTGTACATACAAAACAGCTCTTTTGCTCAGTACTGGAGCTGCGGCTCTCGCTCTTTTCACCCTCTCTCAGAACCTCATTTTGAGCTCACAGTTTGATCTGTTACAAATGAATGCTTATTTAAAAGTGAGTATTTTGGAGAACACTTTGTCTAATTCCTCATGAATGCTCTGATGTCCCGCGGTGCGATACAACATCGGTCATTGTCGAGTATTAATTAACAGTGATGATTCATAGCACACATTATCATGTTAAAAAGTAATACAATATTACTGTGTCATAAAATAAAGCCCTGTTTCTCTAAGCTGTAGTCATGGTGTAAATTCCTTCCTATAAGTAACTGCCAGCTTTAAGTATAAATTTCCAGTACAATCATGGGATATTAATTTACATTATACATAATTAAAAATGCAGCTGAATTCAGGTTATGTCTGTTTTTTACTTCACCACCTGTAAGATATTATGTACAACTGCAAATTAATTCACAATAGATTTAGCTTAACTCGTTTCAAAGTACCAAGGTAATTAAATGCTTTTATCTTTGAAAGGATGCATACAGATGCTTTATTTGTGAAAATCTAATTAATTTTCTGTTTAAAGCCCATAGGCATCAGTAGATGTCTGGACCATGGATTTAGAGCGCGCCACAATCCTCAAAAACAACATAAGAAGACCTTTATTTATTAGTTATGCTATGATCCTGCAAAATGAGCTATTACAGCTTCCGATAAATGGGACATATAATTCACCATTGAAGTATTACAACTGAATCAAACTGTTAAACTAATTAAACACTCCAAGACTGTTATTGCATGCTGAGCTTAATTAAAGTATTTTAATTATTTTAAATGCACAAAAGCTCAGACAGTGAGGAGACAAATATGGAAGTTGCAAGATGGCAGTGATGAGAGGAATGCTCTAGTTTTGCCATAAATACAAGAAATGCTTCCTGTTTGTTCTCATTCCCCGGAGGAAGAGATACCAAGATTATCCTTTAAATACAGTGATCCTAATTACTTTGACACAGAATATCAGTGCCAATGAGAAATGCAGACAAATAGTATTATTCTACATCTTTGTTGACCCTGGAACAACATTGTGATTAACCAATCAGATTTAAAGAACAAGTTTATAGATTTTGTGGAGTTTACGCTTACAATCACTGTTAGGTGCTTGTACATCAGTGTCATTCATCTATCATTTCCTCTGATTTTAAGGATCACTCATGGTTAAGGTTAGGTTTAGGTGTAGGGATATGGTCAAGACTACATTTTTTGAGTAAAATGTTGTTCCAGGTTCAACAAAATATGTTATGAATTGATCTGGGAACACATCTAACTCAGCAATATCAGGACGTGCCATGCTCATGAGTGACTGCATAGATCAAACTAAAACAAGTGAAATCAAACAGCTAACAGGGAATGTTCTAAGAACCGTGGCTAAAGTTCTGGCAGGGTTCTCTCAAAGTTATAAACAAACATTCTTCCAGTAACATTAATAGAATGTTCATTTAACGTTTGTTTAAAGTTCTCAAAATGTTAACACAAAAACATTATTTACAGAAATATTTTAGTTGGATGTTCGACTAAGAAATTTTTTTTATTTTTTTATGTTTAGAGAACATTCAAAAGTAAAGGTGATGATCCACAGGGCAACTTTTTTGAGCAATGTTGCTCGGGCACTTTCCATTTGAGAATGGGCAACAAACAAATTGGATATTTCAATTGGATATTGGATCATTCATAGGACCTGTGTCTCACCTGGTAGCCCAGCATCAATGTTGCCCCATGTATCATCACCTTAACATTCCCATAATGTTTGCAAAATAATAAAATGCAATGTCCCCTTAATGTTTGCACAGTCAAGAAAAAAAATCTAAGAAACTGTAACTTAATGGCAACATTAGCAAAACATTCTTAGAACATATTAGCTGGGCATAAGGAACTCAATGCTTCTATTAGGTTAAGCCTTGCACTTAATGCCACAATGATAATGACGATGGATATCATTAATGTGAACCTATTGATTGAACAGGCCAGGTGCGTGATATTTTCCACTTATGTGACCCTAACACATGGCTAGTTAGCATTATTTATAGTCACATTCGATTTTTAGTTTGAGGCATTCTTTGTTTTAGTATCATACACTGTAGCAGGGAGTGTGTTTGAAAGATCATGGGTTGGAGTAGGATTACTGTCAAGCAACGTCCCCAGAGTGGATTCTAAACAGAAGCTGCACAGCTGTACACACACAGAAATGTGCTCCGCCCCATACAGCAAGAGATCTCTGGCTGAAGGACAACAATGTATTCCTATTCAAAGACTGCTTATTTTTTAGCCCATCTTAAAAATATTTGTCATTTGGATTGTAATCTTAAGGTTAAATATACTGTACATATAAAAAAAAATCTTTTTTTTTCTGATTGTGTGCAGTTGAGCGGAATGAGGTAGCGAGTTGGTTTGTAAATTTCTGGGTTTATCTATTTAATGCTCTGATACTAGGTTTTTATGAGAAATGTTTTATGTAATGCATACAGTTCAGAAGTGATTCATAAATGGTTTGTGGAATTTATGGCAGATTTGTTTGTTATCACTCCGCACATGCTGCAGCCAAGAGGAGCTTAGAGCTCCACACATTTTGCTTGCAAAAAGTAAAGAATAAATAAAAGTATACTTAAGAGAGAGCTGGTGATAGTGAATATGGAAGGGAAATGCTGATGTAGAAAGAGCATGAACGAGGCTTACTTTCAGCCTAGCATTAGCATGCATTAACATATTTTAACAGGTTGTTTTCTATTTTAGCCTGATTTTTGCTTTGGCCTCCCATATGTTGGCCTCGAACATGAACTGGCTATTTCTCCAACAACATCCATTATTTTTTAAAGAAACTGAATGCCAAAACAATTAAGTGTTTAAGTGCAGTGACCAAGCATGTACTTCTATTGCAATCATGAACCAGCTTTTATCTCCTCCTTGGTAAATCCCTGCCTAAATTTCCTTTTTTTTTTTTTACCTCTAATTCATCACAATGTCTGAACTGTCTACTTCAGTCTGCGACGTGTCTCTTCTTCTTGCTTAATGGCAGATCACAGACTTATAAGTGCATTAACCTCACCCATCGCTCAAATGGACCATTGACACTCTATCGACAATATCAATTAGAAGTGTCAATGGGCCAATGGTCTGCCGTTAAGCAAGAAGAAGAAGAAGACAACGTGTCTTGTGACGACTGAAGAAGAAAAACAATGAAGTGTTAAATAAACAATGAAGAGGTTAAAAAAAAACCCTGATATATATACTGTTCAGTTTCTAGCACAGACTGAATGTTTCATGTCTTTACACATCTATGTATCATCATGAGCCGCGGGGTTTTATTTGAATATATGTTTTTTTTTTTACTCTCAGAGCCATGATTCCCATTCACTTATACTATCTGACTGACAGACTGCAACAGTTTGAGTTGAAAACCTTTGTTTGTGTTCTACTGAAGAAACAAAGTCACTTACATCTTAGATGCCCTGGGGCTAAGCGGATAAACATCAAATTTCCATTTTTGGGTGAACTACTCATTTAAGTGAAATCATCAAACCAACAATGTTAAATTCCTTAATTATTCCTATCCCTAAACATGAGAGACTAGTTATTCCATGGGCAAAAAAAGATATATGCATGGGTAACTCATGTCTGTATGGAAAGGAGGCACACAGCTTTTATGTTGCATTTGTTTTCTTTGCATCTGAAGGCTGCACTATTATTCCTGCACAAACACAGATTCTCACCGTAAATTTTAGTGAGGGCTTCTTCAATAACTACTCCTTGGAGCAATTCCATAGCATCAAAGAGCACATCATCTGTTATTGTAATGAGTCTCGACTCTAACTCAGCTCTGAATCATTAGTGAATGGATCAACCGCTCTCATCAATGTGTTTGTGCCCCAGTGGGAATGTGAGCGTGATGAGGCCTCATCCAGTGCACTGTGATTGATCATTATTTTAATCACTGCAGGCAGACGGTCACAGAGACGACATCAACCCACCACATCATTACGGAAGAGAATAGAAATAAATTAAATGCAGGTAGGAGGCATTATTTCGAATTAGCGTCTTTGTGGATTCTCTGTCACAGTTAAGGGCTTCCCGCACTTTCCTGTAAGCACCACACTTGACGCTCTGGTCCTCCAACCTTAAATACATTCACAGCCAGTGACCGCACACAAAGATGAATCTGCTCTCTGCTTGCTCTGTGGCAAGGTCGTCTGGCTAGTATCTCAGTTTGCTTACAGATACTATTTGAAGGATTCCTTGCTAGAAATTCAGGTTAGAAAAATAAACTAGAACATTTTTAACATGAATGCTACTATTTATTTCATCATTTTAATTAATTATTAAATTAATATTTTTTTTTCTGCAATGATAACAAGCTTTTCGGCTCTGTCATTGACCTGTGTTTCTGCCACATGAACAGCAGCTCTCAAACTGCTATTTTCTGTGTTTTTTTCTGTCTTTTACGATGGCTCCAAGCACAAACAACACAGCTTGAGTAATCAAGTCAAAGGCTTTGAGATGAACTCTTCAAAAACATACTCCCACTTCGGTGTAGGAAAAAAGGTCACATTCGATCGCGTTTCCGATTGTATGTAGCTGAGTAAAAGAGAATGCACTGGAAGTCTAAAAACATTAAAAGCCGGCTCAGTTTCTCTGTCTCTGTGGTTGAAGTGGCGTAACGCAATATACACCCCACATTCGGAGGTATTTTTTACAGATTAGCACCTAGAGGACATTTGTTTTTTCGCAAGCCAGTGGACGGGATCTAAAGATAGTGCACTAGCAGATAGCACAGGGGCAATCTAAAAAAAATCAAGAGGACACTTTAGAGAGATTGTATCTAGAGAAAGCTATTGTTTCTCTCTTATCTGATATTGGAACAGTCTGGATTGCTCACAGGTTCACGGGTGTCTATGAGGTTCCCATACAGAAAATGAATTTTATAGATTGGATAATAATTAATCATTGATAATCTATCTATCTACAGACAGACAGACAGACAGATAGACAGATAGATAGATAGATAGATAGATAGATAGATAGATAGATAGATAGATAGATAGATAGATAGATAGATAGATAGATAGATAGATAGATAGATAGATAGATATCATATTAAATGAAAAAGCTCTGTTGCCGTAGGTCATGCAAGAATGGGTTGTATGTCTGTTGTTGGAGGCTACTTTCCTTTTCTGTATAATGGATTTATTACTTGTGCTGGTGGATCAACCAAAGGCTTTTGGTTGCCAAGCAACAGCGGTCATGTGATAAATAAACGGTGCTTGCTTCTGTAAAGGATCAGATTATTCTCCCTCCGTGTATTGTCTAAGGGGAAGAATAACTAGGGATGAGCTACAGGGCAGAAGTTAAGATAACGCATTTTCGAAAGACTTTTTAACTTCATGTAAATTGACACAATGTGCAGCTGGGTTCTGGTGGCAATTTAACTGCCATGCATTACGCTCAATGACCGAATTTAAGATGCAGTAATTAATAACTCAAGTGTCATAACTGAACTCACAGCACTGAGGACTTTATCACCATACCAAGCCAAATGGATTGGCTCAATTATTTGAAAAGGGAACAGGGACCATTGAGCTGACATCTAGAGATGTTAAATAAAATCCTTGACTCTGTTTCTGAATAATTCAATAGGGATTTCTCTTGAATTATCAATAATTGCACACCACCGATACGCCTTGAGAGGTCATTACAAAGTGCTGAGAGAAACTTTGGTTAAATATACTAACTTTATACATGTCTGTTGTTGTTTCTCTTATACTCCATGTCTTGTGCAGCAATATTTTGTAAAATTAAAAAGAATAATTATTTTTCACCAACACACAGAGGACTGAAAAATTTTCAGTGGAATATTATTAATCATAATTCCAGTCCTGACCCAGCCTCTGAGCTGTGAAATTGTATTTCTACTTTAGCAAACAACAATAATGGATAGGAGAAAAAAGAGGGGAGAAAGAGTAAATTGTACAGCATGGTCCAAATCAACGGATAATAATTACAGCATCGCACAGACATTGTGTCTGCGAAGGCTGTACTCAGCCGAAGTCATTTTCAATTAAGCCATTGTGTGAAGCAACTCATGGAATACTCTGAACTTCACACTGCTTAATAGCACACTCTCTCTGACACTCGGCTGTGCTGAAACTTTAGAGTAGAATTGCATTTATTAACCCAAACGCTATGGGATGTTCACAGTCTCTCACTAATCTGTCTGAGTGTTGAAATGAAATTGAAAAATATAAGTACTGAAATAAGGACTGCAGTCATACTCACACAGAATACCTAAGGGGAATTCTGGTGGATTCTGGGGGTGCAAATGTTTCAGTGCAAGAGATGATGCAATCATTGGGGTGGTGGCCATGATGATGAAATGGGCATAAACAATATACCAAACAGACGTATCAAGTACAGTCTTGATGGATCTTTTTCTGCACTGCAGCAGTGGGAAAAAAAGTTTCTTTCCTAGCACCAATATCTTCCTTTTGACACAACCTTTGTTGTTCTAAGTCTGTTGTTCACATATTAATGTCATATTTCAGATGCCAAAGAAATGATTAAAGAAATGTGCATGCAATCTTGGTTCGGTTTAATTTAATTTAATTTAATTTAATTTAATTTAATTTAATTTAATTTAATTTAATTTAATTTAATTTAATTTAATTTAATTTGTAATCTTCGGCAAATGTCAAAATTAAACATCCATTTTAATATGTGATTTTGTCATGACAAAATAATATTGAATTGTAAAATCTTTAGATATCAGATATAATATGAAAAAAATTATTGACTTATCAGTACGAGAATACATTTTAATATCAGTACAATCCCTGTTTTTGAAAGGTATAATTTTATAAAGAGGAAAACATTTTAAACGATCTTAAAAGTGACATCATTAATGGTCTATGAAAAAAGTACTATGAAAATTAATTGGTATGATCTCATATACCAATCTAAATTCTATTTTAGCTAGTGTTTTAATTTGGTTGAGGGGTAAAACATCCCTTGAAAACATCGGTACTTAGGATTTAGATGAAGAGTGATACAGGGGACTGAGGGGAATAACCTAGAGTGCACAGACCAAACCCAATAAGAGAATAAAATGTGGCCTTTGGCAGAAACATATTGTAGCTGTCCGTCTAATAATGGGACACAGAGGTCCGTGGCAACAGCACAACTAAGCTCAGGCTGAGGTATAGCGGTTCAGTTAACTCTAGTGAATGGAGGCATATTTAAAGTTAGAATAGAGGGAGCTCAAAATGATTGTGTGCTTCAGGTCCAACCAAACCTCATTTACTTTTCCCTCTCTCTTTGTGATCAATAAATCCTATTAATTAATTTGGTTTATTGGGTGCCTATAATACATAAGGTCTATAATACCTTATAAGAGCTATGTGTTAACATTCTCCCATTCTTTTCACGAACAGTTACCTGTCTGGTGATATTTGATTTGATAATGCATACAATATATATATAAATTCTAATTAATTCAAAAAACATCCAAAAATGAATAAGGTACTATTAAAATATCTACTATCATTTCATAAAATATTTGAGATTTATATGTTTATATTTGTTTAAAATATAGAATTTAAAGGGATAGTTCAGCTAAAAAAAAATAATACCCCATGATTTACTCACCCCCAAGCCATCCTAGCTGTATATGACTTATAGTCCAATAGAAGCCCAATAATAGAAGTCCATTCATCAAAAAAAAAAAAAAAAAATGTTCCACACGGCTCCATGGGGTTAATATTCGATTGAAAGAATAAAGTCATATACACCTAGGATGGCTTGAGGGTGAGTAAATCATGGGGTTATTTTCAGTTTTAGTTGAACTATCCCTTTAAATGGCCATCAATTGAAAACATTTTTGAAAAAGTTGTGAAATGGGTCAAGAGGACCTTGCTAACAAGCCACACCTGACAGTGATTCACAGTGACAAAGCAACCAGACATCATCTATTTTAAGCGAACAGAGTTCAACTTTATGCAAATGAGGAGTGAAAGGACACAAGAACAACCTATGGGAACGTAGGCAGTGGGAACGCCCACTAAAAACTTCGTGACCTCCAATATTTTAATAGCTGTCAGTGTGAACGCCCCCTTGAGTTCCTGAAGAAAAAAAAACACCATTAGCATACTACAAAGACACATACTCTTATTCTTCCTCCCCTCCTTGCTGCATTGTCTGCAAAACTGCCATGCTTTAGCTTTGGGTTTGCTGTAGTTTTTGGCTGCATTTTCAGAGTTTCAGCGGTTGCAAGGTAATCATGTTGACGCCACAGTGATTTAAAGCTTATTTGCAGAAGATTTTGACAGAATTCCTGTCACTGTAAAACATCCATAATTCAGTGAACTCTTCCCTCTTGGTCTCATGGGATACAAAGCCTGGCTATTGGCCTTGTGGAGAGAGAGGAAGCCAGCGAGAGACTGAGAGAACAGTTTGCTTTGTGGCAACTGATGCTAGCTGATAGCATGCAGTGGAGAGTTCAGATATGGCTGCTGAAATGTGCTTTTTAACATCAAAGGTTAATTCCCTTAAAACAACATGCTCTTCCGGTGTTGTTTTCAGGGAAATGATAATTCACACTTCCTCTATCTCTGCCATCGAAGTCATGAAATCCATTAACCAGGTATGGTGCTTTGAAACGCAACTGAACTACAACTATAATCTCTTTTAATCTGTATGGGACAGATTATGTATCCAGCACATGAACAAATACCACTGAATGATTCATCTCATCATTTTCATCTACGATGTGCTTTAACACAGGACTGCCTTTCATGTTTCCTCATCCTCCGAACTGGATTTCTGTAGGGCTGTCCCAGACCAAATCAATCGATAACTATGAAACCTTCCAAATTCCATCCCTCAAATTTATTTAAGTTGCAATTAATTGAGGACTTACATAAAGGTTACGTAAAGTGATGAATAATGAATGGTGCATAACACCACACTGTTATTAAAAACTTCATATTTTATTAAGGACGGGGAGAGAAGCTCAGCAGATACAATTCATGTACCTCTCTAATTATCCTTGCAAATGACTTCGGGGACTAGGCCTAAATAAGAGACGGCAGAAGACAGTGCCACTGCATATCATACAGCTGCCACTGTCATTTTGCCTTTTATGTGCGCTAGCCAAGGTCAGTCCCGCTCACACGTTTGATGGTGTATACGTTTTATAACCAGGCTGAAACTGGCAGTAAAAAAAAGTGCTGATCACTTTGAGGCTCCTTTCATAATTGATCTGAATGCAATTTCAATCATACGAGAAAGAAGCCGTCACATATCATTCATCTGGATTCCCACAATCCTCCAAGCTGGAATCAAAGAGACTGTGCTTAGTCACAGCAGGCCATTTTCTCTCCCACTCACTCACGAGTGAGCGACTGAATGTCTTGCTGGGTAAAGAGCTTTCTCTGAGAGTGAAGCACTTCAATAAGGATTTGAATATCACTGTTATGACGTGTGCACATTACTGAAGCGAAATCGATTTGGCCATCTGAACCCTCCTCCTCCTCCGTTTTAAAGAGTCTAGACAAAGTGGAAGCCCGCCGTATTATGACGGGGGACTGCATTGCTGAAGATGGGCTATAGAACATGTAGGTCGCAAAAGATGAGCCATCATTTTAATATGACATCTGTGCATCCATCCTGTGTCAGGGATGAGCAGGCGTAAATTCCCAGGTAGACAAACGCTTCCGCCTTGGCTCCGTTTCAATGACAGCAATGATATCTGAGAGGATAATGGTGAGTGTCAGACTGGGAAATAGACTGGAATAATTGATACTGTGAGGGTGTTATTCCAGCAGTCGGAGTTAAGAGGCGACTGGCAGCGAGCCTAAGAGCGAAGAAGACTCCCTGATGCCACTGGGCTCTCTGAAACCAACAGTTGTGGAATTGAGACTAGTGGTGATGTGAACAATAACCTGCCCTCCACTGAGGAAATGAAAAAAGACTCATAATGGAAGCCACTAAACACTGCCTGCATAGATATATCCATTCATTACAACTGAGGAAATCATTAAGCTTTTATTGGAGTATTATGGGACAAGCTTGGGCTTTTTTGCCCCAGTACAAAACTTCCTTTTATATGGCACTAATGAGTGGATGGTGAATCTTCTCACTCTCATTATGAAGTCTGCAGGCTCGTCCCTTGACACCAACAGCCTGTCATCAACATTCAAAAGGCTTAGACAAAACTACGTTAGCATATCACTTCTGCTAACACCAATGAATTTCACCTAGACTTGCAAAAAAAAATGACATGAACTGATTCACTGGCATTAAATTGGATATTTAGAGAATTGGTGTTTTAATCCATAATTCCTTTATGGTGTGTAATGTAATATAGTAATATAATAAAAAATTACTGTGTAATCCTGGACATTGTAAATTAGATTTTTTTCTATAATCAATTATAAAAATAAGATCAGTTTTAAAGTCATTGTGAAACAGAAGTTGCAATTATAATTTTTTCCTTATTGTTGCATATAAGGTGGATGTGAAAATAAATCACCGTATTTTTCGGACTATAAGTCGCACCTGAATATAAGTCGCATGAGTCCAAAAGTAGGCTATGTCATGACGAGGAAAAAAAAACATATAAAAGTCGCACTGGACTTTAAATCGCATTTATTGAGAACCAAGAACCAAGAGAAAACATTACCGTCTACAGCCACAAGAGGGCGCTCTATGCTGCTCAGTGGTAGACTATAGTAGCACTGAGCGCCCTCTCGCGGCTGGAGACGGTAATGATTTATCTTAGTTCATTTCTCTTCATGTTCATGTCAAATAAATTTTGATAAATAAGTCGCACCTGACTATAAGTCGCAGGACCAGCCAAACTATGAAAAGAAGTGTGACTTATAGTCCATAAAATACGGCATTCATCTTTTTGATCTTTCATTCAAAAAAGGCAGAAAATTCTAAACTTTCATTGAAGTAAAACAACTGAAAGTGGGGGCAATATATTATGAAATAAATGTTTTTCTCCAATGCATTTTGGCCACAATTATTGGAACCCCTAGAAATTCTTATGAGTAAGAATTCTTATGAGTAAAATATCTCTGAAATATATTCCCATTTATATTTAAACATTTTTAGCACACCAGGGTGACTAGAAGCATGTACATTTCAGCAACACTAGCAAACAACAAAACAAACAGAACTGCAATAATAATGATTATTTACAAACAGATTTCCTAAATGCTCTACTTCTATTCAAAAACTAGGTAGGCCCACCCCAAACAGCTTGAGCCAATGACACATTATTGGGCTGATCGGGATGCTCAGACAAACAATATTTCCATATGAACCTATACAGAAAAAAAATTATTTAACAGAAAAAGGCTACAAAAACAATATATATAAAAAAAGCTTTAGCTTCAGCTTTAAGAAAGCCTTACATAACAATGTTTTTGAAGTGTCCACTTATGTGTATGTGTGTTATTTATAATAAGAACACTTATTCCATTTACATCTGATTAATAGCTAGAATTGTGTCTGTCAGAATTTCCACTTTGTCATGAAAATAATTGCTTTTTTGCATAATGTTTCCTCTGGAAATGTTCGCAAATGTAGGTGGAATCTTTATACATTAAGCACATGTTAATCAATGTTTTTGAAAGTTTAAAAGATGGCAATAACAGAACAAAAAGGTTAAGTAAAGACATCAGTAAAAAATAAACATGCGCACACACTTCTTAATACTTCATTAACGTCAGCTAGATGTTAAATCTCTTCAGATAGTTGTGAAATAAGCACACATAAAATGAAAATAGATCCCAAATGTCTAAAAACTGACAGTGCCATGCTCTCCTTTTCCTGCAGTTATATTAAGAGCCCTGACTAATGATCTGTCCTTTATCCCAGCCATGCAAAGTATATCTTCTCTCGCCTTTTCCTTCACACATCCTCTCGTTTGCATTCATTCTCTTGTGCATCTGTCGACCAAAGCAAATGTTCGTCAAGGATTTGGTTTAGAGATTTCATTTCAGACCGCCATTTAGAACAAGCCGTGAGCTCCAAATTAGTGTCAACATGCTGGAAAAAACAAAATATCTAAATAAATCTACCACAGCATGTCACAGCTTTCCTTCTCCCTCTTTCAATAGATTTTTTTGGTTAGCATGCTTTTTGCAAGCCTTTGAAGAGAATGTTAATGATCACGGAAACCTGTGCCAGATAGCTCAGCAATTAATTTCTTTTCCTCTGATCAAAATTGGAAGAGCCTGACACTGAGTAAACCCGGCTGGAGTCCCAGTCGGTATGATCTATATTTCATTGTCTCAGTAACATCTGTAATTAATCACTCTTCTCAAAATGAATGCAGTCGGTCCCCTCTTCTATTTTTTATCTAATGGGGTCAGCACTCTCATTTGAATGAAGTGAAATGGAAGAAGAAAAAAAATGTGTGGATAAATTTTGATTGGTTTGAGATCAACTGAAAAAGAAATGCATATTTTTAAGATGGAAGGGCATTTATTATGCTCTCTTTGTAATTATATCGTTGCATCCAATATAAAACATAAAGCCTTCTTTATTATGGTTATTATGTCTTATCATGCTGAAACACTGCATAGCTTCGGGTTGCCTATTAAAACATTAAGACAGTAGAACTATTTCTTTCATTCTGTCAAAACATTAAGAAAAGGTTGCACGCATTCTGTACATTTCACTGCTTGTGGTCTTATCTAGCTCAGTGGAATCTCTTGTAATTAGCTAAATATGGAATCTAGTGTTATATTATGAAATTAATTTCCATCATTAATGCAGTATATTATTTAATAACATGGCTTTCAGGAATAGTTGATACTGACTGGTTATTCACGCCGCTAGTGTTCAGATATTTCTTAATAGACTGCAACAGTGCCTGTCCACTTTTTTTTCAGTGATCTTGGATCTGGAAGTATGTTCCCTTAGGATTTTTTTTTTTTTTAAGTCTTTGCTTAAGAGTTATAAGAACCAAACCAGCCATCTACAAGATGAATTACAACATAACAAGAAAATAACATAACAAAAAACTGAAAAACAAACAAAAAAGACAAAGACAAAACTGTGTATTTGAAGGCTTTACTATCGGAAAGAACTACAATCCCAACAAGCACTGTGGATACAATTTAAAAAAGTATAGTGAAGTATGAAACTGCTGGTTTCAATATGTTAATTATATATATAGAAACACTCTTTTTTTATATTTATTGCAAAATATGCTTGTTATGGATATTTACATAGTTTGGAAGCATTGGAAGCATTGGACATCATTTGTGATGCTTAGTGTTTAAAGTGGTAATTTATGTGCTGAATCATGGGTTATGTTGTTTTAACATGGAATTCCAATTTTGAACATGATTATTAAAAATATATATAATACAAATATAATGTGAAAAAAATCACACACCTTCGTTTAACAATGTAGATCACAGCAGGTCTATTTTTAAAGATATACTATTGTTTAAAATCAATTAGTCTTTTTAAAACATTTTTAAGTTTTTATTTGCAAGACCCAACAGTTGCAAACTACATTCATCATCGACCAGGGTAAAGCTTTAGTTGTGCATGTATTTTTTCTTAGCTTCAAGATAAAACAAATCAACATTTCATGCACACATATTTATTTATTTATTTAGTGATCAGTCATGATAATGAACAATCAGACTGCCATTATTGTAAAATAAATGCCTTCAGGCTGATACAAGATTGATACACTCCCAATCACCCTGTCATATTTTGCGATAATGACTGACTCACTGCACATAAACTCTAACACAATTTTCTATCATAAGTGATTGAGCAGGGCATTAAAAACATGGATAGGATATTTATAAACAAAGAGCTTCCTTTGTCCACATGAGATTTTTATACTTTATTTTTTTTCGCCTGTTCCTGTTAGTTTTCCATATTTAGTTCCCACCTGCCCAAAGCTGCTCTCTCTGGCACAGACGTAAACACCTCTGTGTTAACTTCAGCATTTTTAAAATTAGTATTATAAAATCGTTTCCCATTGTGCGTGCATGTCTGTCTCCTTCTCCCTTTATATTGTGTAAGTTGAAGAGAGACATTAGGAAATGCTATGTGAAAGATACTTCTAGGAAACATACTGCTGGCAAACACAAGAACAGCAAAATTCTCCACTGACAATAATAGATAAGCCTTTTTTTTTTTTTTTTTTTTTTTTTTTTTTTTTAAGATTTAGTTTAAAAGCATTCCAAATCATTCCAGCTTATTTTGTTTTATAGTGATTTGCCATAAACCCTTTGGCAGATATCACAGATAAAAAATAACTACCTTCAAATAGTTAAACATAAAAATTCAAGACATTCAAATAAACAAACCACATATAATTTGCTTTGTTTTCCATTTGTCTCCCCATTCCAGGCTGATCAAGTTTTCTTAATGAAAACATG
Source organism: Carassius auratus (assembly GCF_003368295.1). Lineage (NCBI taxonomy): Eukaryota > Metazoa > Chordata > Actinopteri > Cypriniformes > Cyprinidae > Carassius > Carassius auratus. Next base: position 19,603,029 of record NC_039244.1, on the reverse strand, counting down.
TGATTACTGAGACAGTGATGGTGCTCTGTTATATGCCATGGGTCAGAAAAATGCCCTCCCAGCCAAGACAAACACACAATTACACTGACAGATCTCCCATAAATGTCCAAGAACTACAGCAGATGGCAGTCTTAAGAGTCGGAGCAGATGGCTGCATCACAGTGTACTACAGTAGATTTTAGATTCATCATCAAATGCATAAAATCAGCTCCCACTGCAGGAAATAGCACAATGCAAAAGCTGCACAGCACAGAGCATTGCAGAATGCCTTGCCGAAACCTTCTCTCTCCTTTGCATAAAAGAAATTCAGCACCATGGACAGGGAATAACCAACTCATGCTAACTATATCAGCACTCCCGCTGTACCAAGAAACTGGGCATAAAAAGTCATTCGTCAGTCACTAAAACAACTTTTCTCCTTGCTGGCAGAGTTTAATTCCAGATAAAGAAGGCAAAGTAAAGGAGGAGAAACAAAAGATCTAGTTTGACAGCATCCTACTCTCTTTTCCCAAGACAAAGCTCTCAGCATGGTGTCAGAGCTGCTTCAAACAGAGATTGAACCTGTACAGAATACAAAATACCAGCCTGTTCTTGCACCGGCTGTACCTTTAAAGAAGTTTGCTGTGTGAGGTAATATTCTCTTATTGTTTCATACAGTAGCAACCACAGTTTATCTTTCAGTCAAGGTTTGTGAGCTGATTTGACAATCAGGTGGATGAGAGCCACAGGGAGAGACGGGAATGGGAAAATAGGGATGCCCTGAAATAAAAATTCTGACCGATAACAATGAGGAAAATAACGTTTTTTTTTTTAAATTAACTGATAAATGGCTATATTAATATACAACATGCATGCTATACTATATTGTCTGAATAATGAAAAAAAAACACACTAAAATCATTTCAAATTCTACAAGTGAATTTTGACATCACAGCACTACAATGAACAGTATGGAAAGTTTTCAGAAAGGTCACATTTTAAAGGTCACAGTGTTATTAAAATATTGTGCTTTTTTAAAAAAAGATTAACTTTAGCAATGGAGTCATCTATTATTCACACAGTATAAAATATATAGAATTTGGTTAATGAAAATTAAATATAATATATTAAATAATCATTGATACTGATAAAAGGAATATACTGGAAAATAACTAATATGGTACATATTTGGATATTTTCCATCCCTACTAAAAGTGCTTCATGTGGTCACAGCTAAATTAGATTTTACTCAAATCAAAATGTTTATTTAATAACACTGAATCAACAAAAATACACAAAAAAAAAAAAAACTTGGTAACACTTTAAAAAGGTTCATTAGTTAACATTAGTTTACTACTTCAGTTAACATGAAGTAAGCATGAACAAAACTTCTGCAGCATTTATTAATGTATTAACTGACATGAAAAAATATTTGTTGACAATAGTTAAAAAACAGCTCCTAGTTTTTTCAATTTTTAAAATCAAAGTATTTTACTGTAGCATAGTATTTAACCGGGATTAATTTGGTTCAATAAAACAGGCGGCTTTTGGGAAATTAAAATCTGATATCTAAAAAAGTATTGTGGCTCTTTCATTTTAAACTAAATAAGCGTTATCTAAATAACCTTTCCATTTTCTCTCTGTCCCCTACCTGTCCCTTTCAAGCACATTCTTATTATTCCCCTTTTCTCTCTCAAACAAGCAACTTCAATATAGTGAAAGGTTAAAGTGCAAACCACATGCAGTAAATATCACACAACACAACACCGCAGCAATATTGGTCAATATTAGAAAGGCCTTTGCTGATTTTTTTTAAGAACAGTAACACACCTAATTCTTGTTGAAGTGAAATACATCTACTGTATATGCAAGCCAGTGCAAACATTTCTTCTTTTTCTGCTCTGTGATCAATTTTGAGAAAGAACAGCTCTGACGACAGCAGAACACTTGAACCATGTCCAACTGTCCAGCATTTCAACTAAGTAAAATGACAACTGCCTGCACTGTGGTGTCCCTGAATTTCCCAAGGGGCATGGGTTTTGACGGCATGTCTGAGCAGACACATTACAGGCATGACAGCCAGAGGAAAAGGCCACAGTCTCCGGTAAAAATGCAAATGTCAGAGAGCAATGGCACACACCGTTTGCTGACTTAATTGCATTCCATTGAAAATTCCGCAGGTACTTTGTGGCTCATTTACGTGTTGGGAACACATTATCCGCTGTGTACCACATTACATTTTCACATTCATCGCCATGCGTCGTGTTCAGAATTCATAATAATGGTGTTTTGTTAAATGGCTGTTCTGAGAGCATTTTTCTGAAGTAATTATTAACCTCATAATGATGCCACTGTACGTTAGGAGCCTTCCCAAGTCACACAATACTTTCAAAGAAAGTAACTGTAGGTTAGTTAGATTCCATTAACCATTAAACATAATCTATCATTTCATATTTGCCTGTTTCTCTCTTTTCAGGGTCTTGTGGTTAAATACCACCTTGTCTTGGCGAGGCACATGAGCACTATGTAGAAGAGCAGCTGACTGCCCCTGGGATCACATTCAATGCATACAGGATCAGTTGGCCAGGCCTTCTGTGGGACTGGGTGGCAGAGGCGTATAATGAGGTTTACTGGAGTGGCATTAGGTGGTTGATCTCTCCTCATACTTTGGACAAAAGCTTTACGAATTATCGCTGAGGAAAGGTGGATAGGCAGCTGCTCTCTTTGACATGCAGGTCTGGATGCCAGAAGCAGAAATGCCATTATAAACGTCCAACTGTGTAAATGATGGGATAGCGTGTGAGGGATGAAAACTGCCAAGTACAACATTAGCAGAAGTAAACAGGGGCAGCGCGATAAGAGCCGATCCGGGGCCCTGACGTTATCCTCCTTTCGAACACGTGTCCTTGGACTTTCAGCTCATCCACTGGCCAATTTCTAGAGAACCTGGACCAACAGCAAAACCCTTTTGTGAGCAATTAAAACATCAGGCGCACACTTTCATACTTTAGATGCTCCATTACTGTAATGTTTACTGTAGCTCTTTGAAATAAGATAATGTGTTCAAATGGCTCTAAGTGAAGGTTTGTAATTGCATTTCATGCAATCAGAGGAGAAATAATGGAAGAACGTGATGAGAATGAGGAAATAAAAATGACAAACCTCAAACCGTGGGATGACAGAACTTCGATATTCATAACTATTCAACTTCATCTATTTCCAGGGTTGGATTTATTCAAGGATTTTACAGTATGATGCCAAAATGGTATTTTTCTCCCTTACGCAATGCTGCATAACTAGGTTAAGCCAGCTTATGCATGGTATAGGTGTATCTAACTGATGCCCTCCCATGGACACTCAGGGGACTAGAGACTGCAGAGGATGCTATAAGAATGCTGCACATTTTCACTGCTTCCTCTCCTCCAGGTCTCTGGGTGACCTGACAGCCTTCTGCAAATTGACTGTGTTAATATCATGCAATCTCTTGACAGATTACACCGTTATTTACTAGTTTCTAGCATTTGAGGTCTCATTTTAAACACTTTGTTCTTTTGAATCTCGTTTGAAGCATACTATAAGTACATGGATAAAGTGCTGTGTATGTGTGTGCATGCATGCTATGTAGAGGCCAAAATCTGCATGTGCAATACTCAAAATGGTACAGTTTAAAGAACTTGGCTTAGTTTAGCACCCTTTATTGAATTTATGTTGTTGTTTTTTTCATGGAAGGCTAAACCAGAGGCATAATCATTATACACCGATTTAACATGATGTCTTACAATAATAATTGCAACACTGAAATCTAAGAATAAATATATGCACAGATCTGCCTTTATGAGATAGACCATGAAAAGGTACATCTGTAGACATGATCAATATTTCCCAAGCTTTTACATATTTTGACCTTACCTTGGTCCATAAAACCATTCATTAAGTCCCAATAAAGACAATCTACTCAATTTGAAAATACAGATTCAACAAAGCAATTAACAGTTATACAATAACTGCAGTATCTCTATTGCTGAAGGACAATTTTCAGTTAAATAAAAAATATCTCAGAAGTTTTCAATGCAAACGAGTTAAAAGCCAAGACCACACGCCCTGCATTCATATGTATAATTTGCGTCACATGTTAACCAACATTGCAAAGTCTGGAAACAGCAGTTGATCATTTTCCCTCTAATTTAAATCTATGTATTTTAGATAAATAAAACTGTGATACAAAAATACTCATTTACAACATTGCTGGCTGCTCTTATGAAGGCACTTTAAAAAATCTTAATGAGGGATTTCCTCCAGAGCAACTTGAGGGAAATCCATTTCCATCTTACCATTTTCATTTTGGATGTGCAGTCTTACATCTGACATGTCTTAGAATTGATATGACCTCTCCAGCATATCAATGTAATCCATCTTTGTTTTGAGTCTAGCCCTCAGCTCAGGGTAATCACTTTGGGTTTGATTAGGACATCCTGTCCTTGTCCCTGTGGTGTTTGTGATCATTTGCATTTGTCTGGCATCCTGTTTGGCATGTGGATACTCTGAGGGAGGGTGTGTGTGTCTGTCAGGCAGGTTGCTAAACTGGGAAGTTGTGACAAAAAGACTGTCCACTAATCCCACCTTGGGCGTGGGACCTTGGCTATCAATGACAGTCGGGCAGAGAATTCCGTTTTCATGGAAGCTGGCAATATCACCACATGGCATGCCGACAGTGACAATAGTGTTAATAGGGGAGCTGGAGATTGCCATGGTCCACTCCTTTTCCTTCTCCACCAGCGTTCTGTAGTGCGAACCACTCTCTTTTGTCTCTGAGAATGGATGCTTCTGCCCTGACTCCTCCTGTCTGCTTTTGTAAACGGGGTTGCTGCACATGTGTGAGGAGGAAGCACCGATGCTATCATACACGTGATTGGAAGGAGGAGTCTCTGGTAAGGTGGGTGGCTGTTCTGTAAATATTCCACATTCCATCTGAATACCCGCCAGACCCACTTCCCCTTGCTTCCTAAAGGGTAGCTTTTCTCGCTTTTTAAGAGCATATGCGCAAAGAGCTGCCGCAGCAAAGAAAGCAGAGACGAAAAGAACCAGCAGGCTGAGAATGAGAACGGAGAGGGGTATTGCACCTTTTGGCGGATGCGGCCCCACCTCTGGATATGTAGTAACAAACCCACTATCTGATTCAGCAGGAGACAGCGAGGACTGTCGGAGCTCAGGGCAAATCACTTCAGAATTCAGAGAGCGTAAATCTTTTCCTGAGACCAGCTCGGGGGTCTTACACACCACTTCTCCGACTATGACCACTAAGCTCAGCGTGTCCAGCCACTCTTTGAGAGGGATGATGTCGCAGGAGCAATCCCAGGGGTTCTGATTCAGGTCGATCTGGACAACAGCATGCAGGTGTTCTAGAACACCGCTGACTGGGAGGCACTGAAAGTAGTTGTTCCGCAGGTTCAGGCGTGTCAGCGAGGTACCTGCGAATGCTCCCATGGGCAACGTTTGGAGGAGGTTGTTGTTGAGAAAGACTAGCTGCAGGGAGGGCATTAAACTGAATGCAGCTGGCTGGATTTCTCGTATCTCATTGTACTCGAAATACAAATACTCAAGGCTGTGCAAGCCATGGAACATATCAATAGTTAACTTCACAATATTATTACCATTCAGGTAAAGGCTTCTCAAATTAGGAAGATTAACAAAAGCCCCCTCTTGGACGTAAAATATCTGATTGTTTCCTAAGTGCAATAAATCTAGACTGGAAAAATTCCAAAAATCAGACTTGTGAATTCTCTGAATGAGATTTCCACTTAAGTAAAGCTTCTTAGCATTCAAGGGTCGAGGCATTAACTCAGAAATGTTCCGAAACCCATTTTCCTTGCAATTGACTGTCAACCCAAGGTCATTAATATGCAAGTTACAGGTACATCCAATGGGGCAAATGATCGGTATAGGCGGCCTTGTCTGGTATCCGGCTACAGGCGGCTGATTAGGGAACACGCTGCGTGGTGTTGGTGGTGTCTTTGAGGGCCTGGGACGTTTTGTTGGCTTTGAGGGTCTTTCTCTTTGTTCCACAGAGGAAACAGTGTTCTGATTGGGGGAGACTATAGATGACGGCTTTGTAGGCCTCACTCTCCCTGTGTAGAATGGTAAGTGGAGAATGCCTAGAATTGACTCAATCTCGGCTTCATTCAATAAGGGACAAAGCTCACTGCGTTTTATCTCTCTTAGGTCCTTCCCGTGGAGGTGAAAAGGATACTCGCAGGTGATCTCACCAACAACTGCAGTGTATGGAATCCGCTCCAGCCAGACTTGAAGCTGGATGATATCGCAGACACAGTTCCAAGGGTTCTCCTCCAACTGGATCTCCATAAGATTGCGACCGATATATTCCAAAATCCCTTTATATGCCAATGTCTTCAGTCGGTTGCCTCTCAAGTCAAGGTGCGTGAGAGAGACAGACCTGAAAAGAAACGCTGGAAGCATGGGAATTAAATTGTCATTAAGGATAAGCACTCTGAGTTTGTGGAGATTTCGGAAAGCCCCACTGTCTATTCTCTTGATAACATTATAGTCAGCCTGAAGGTATTCTAAACTCTCCAGTCCGAGAAATGTGTCATTCCGGAACACTTCCAATTTGTTTTCGTGAAGGTACAACCTCTTCAGGGAGCTCAACCCATTGAAAGCCCCAACATGGATATCCTGCAGGGCATTATTGCCCAGATTTATGGCCACTGCATTGTTCAAGTGCAGAAAACTGTTGAAGTAGAGCTTCCGTAAAGAGTTCTTCTGCAGGTAGAGCTTGAACGGTCTAAGCCATGACTGTGAGACTTGGCTAACATTTGTAAATCCTTTGCTGTCACAATGAACATGAAACAAGCCTTCCTTCACTTCGCAGAAGCAGGGCTCAAAGCAAGGCTCATCTATTTCTTCTGAATCATCAAGTAGAGGGATAGGAGTCGTCCATCCAAGTGCAATTGTGCTTAGCAGTGTAACCCACAACATGCTTTCACCAAAAGCAGGCAAGTGCATAGCCTCAAGAGCTCCTTCACTGCACTGAAAAAAATACAACAGTTTTAGTGGCGTGAATACAGAAAGGATGATAAACACTGCTCAATACAAATGATGTTGACTTTTGGCAAGTTAGTTGTGATATAACTGCCGAATAGGGAAGGTTATCATATACTGTATGAGAGAGCGAAATGCAGCTCGGCTGCTTTGACTGCAGTTTTTTTCTGCAAACAATATACTCGAAATATAGAATAAAGCTTCAATAACCAATGTCAGCAAATGCACCAGAGCTTAATATTGATTTAAAAGTATGCCTGCTGCATTTGTTACAGTGATATTGAGAAGAAGCTAAATGTGACCTAATCCATTTAAAGGCATCATGCTTCTCAAGAGGTTTCGCTTTAGTTTCTAAATCAGCTAATGACTCTGGAATATCAATTTGACCTCCATGGAAAATATTTCTTTCTCCCCTCCTCCAGGAGGACCTATTAGCTAATGTGCACAGCAGGGCACTTAGGAATGTGATGTTAATAAGACCTAGGTTCTATTGATTGCTGAAGAAGTTTATGTGCATACAGGTCATTGAAATAATGTAGCTACCTCAGGCCGCCACTAATGAATGTGAAGCATATTATTGCAAGCAAAATCTTTAGGGCAACATAAATCTTTTTTTTTTCTTTTTTTTTACACAGTTGTAGTACTTTGAGGTAAAGTATGATTTAAGAAAAATAATGTTCATATTTTGCAACAAGACAAGATAAAAATATATATATATTTTTAAGACAAAGTTAAGCTGAAATCCAGACGACATTGCTCTCTTGACAGATCAGATCCAGCTTTGAACTGAGTATGCAATACAGACATATAAGGAAACCATTCAAGCACTGCATGCATGATAAAGCTTAACTTATGTAAGCTAAACACAATTTTCATTAGATAACCAAGTGCGATTCATGCCATTGTATTACGCTGTCAGAGACATAATTAACACATAATGATAATCCAATTCGCTAAAATGCAATCTATTAGCATTCCCCTTTGTCTGCCTTTACCACCGCCCGCGTCCGGATCTATATAAAGAGGCATTAACTGGGCAGAAATGTGCGCTACTCACTCAGGTTGCTGCAGTGGAATTAAAAGAGCAGAAGATGGACCACTTTAAATGATGCTGCTTCTTGCCATGTCACCACCGCTGATCCGCTTCTTCTTCTTCTTCTCCTTCTCCTCTCCGCTCTCGTGGAGGAGGCAAATCGGAGAGCCGAAGACGTGACAGGACTGCAATGTCTCAGAAAGGTTTGCTTTAGGATACAGGTCCGCTCCCCTGACGAGCGCTCAACAGTGAAGACAGCGAAGGCTGCAGTTCAACCCCACTGTGAGAACTGATGATGACCGAGATCTTAGCACATTTCGGCTAGAAACAGTGAGAAAACTAAGCCGGTTCAAGTATGCAACTTGGCAGTGAATTAAATCAGAGGATGGCGCTGCCTCGGACTTCGGTTTCCAAGTAAAATATACTGAAACAAGCGCGCGAGCGCGAGCGCACCCGCAGCTCTGCTATGAAACGCTCCAAATATATTCGTGATGCTGAGAAGAATATGAACGCAGCAGCCGGCGCGCTTCACACCGTTTCAGGTTTAGCGGGGCTCTTTTAATGCGCGTTACTCTCGCTTTCCTAGACATATTTGTTAGATTTGCGAAATTAAGTAGTTGATATTGTTTGTACCCATAATCCGTATCGTGGCTTATTCACTTTGTTGTATCACATCATTCTCGTAATATTAAATAATACTGTAACAGTTCCTAGAGCGATGAGGCTTCTTGGGTCACTTGTTCATCATCCTTTATGGTATTAGGGCCCTAACAATTTAATGAAACCTTATTTTGGTTACCATGGAAACATAGTGCCATCTGCTATCTATTGCACAACAATGTGGTGCTTCATACATGGGCATGTTGCTTTTTTTGGAACCTAGAATGAACAATGTTGACTTGATGCCCAATTTTGCTGATTTCTCCAGCCTGATGGCTGATTAATTATCTTATAAATCACCAGTTAATTACTTCATAATGAGTTTGTCATTTGACACTGATATGCACAGATAAATAAATATGATTTCTCATCTGACCATTTTGGTTTATTGTGGAAAATGCCTGCAATATTTAATATCCTGCAAGCTTTAATCACTGTTTTGTGCATAAAAACCAAAGCAAACGCTAGGTTAATGAAACCTCTAAATTCCTCACATATACCCGAAGTAATATTCTGAACACACAAGCATATCGACTTTACTTTTCCCTTTATTGTGAGTTTCCCACAGGTAACAGAGAATCTGAGCTAAAGCTTGTTAATACTCTGTCTCTGCAGCTCCCTGTGCCTTTGAGCATTAAAGCGTTTTCCTGAAGATCCTTAAAAGATCTTTAATGCCGTCACACAGATCAGAGCTACAGATCAGAACATGTTCCAGTGAATTAGCTTGCGACAGCAGCTTCCCTTCTCTTCTAAAGCCTGTTAAAGGTGATTAAAGCAGTGTTTTTCCATCAAATTGCTGCAAGAGTATTACCAGAGCCTTTGAAGAGAAGAAAAAACACAAACAAACAATTGTGGGGTTGAAATTATAAGGCTTTATACTACTTTATTCGCTGTTAATGGTATGTGGTGCTGGACATCCATTTTTCTACAGCCATCACATTGTGCAGGAGGAAGAAGGCACGGTGATTGACAAGACCGTAATGGGGTCCAGAAACTCAACCGTCTACGAAAACTAAAGCATATTTCAATCGTCTTCAAAGAAACAATTCAATTTCCGATCCATAATAGTATAATAGCCATGCCATGATTTTCACATACTAATCAATTTAAGCAAGTAACTGTGTGTAATTAATATTATTACAAAAGATTTGAAATGCTTTGTTTGAAGAATGATTATATTAAGGATTTACATGATTCCTCCACCCTAGACTAATTTACGAATCACTTCAAGCACTCTTGTTTAATTATAAATCCCCCTCACATGAAACCAACAAAGACTGTTTGACAAAATCAATTTGCGACAACTGAAGAGACACAATTAGGCGTAATTTTTCAAGAGAGAAAAAAATAATAATAAAAAATAACGAGATGTAATCTGGTGGTCAGGCCATTTGAAGCTCATTTAACCTAAAGCTGGTCATTAAACAGAAGATGAAGGGCGTAGCTGACACTGAGGTGCTAGAAAAGGGGGTATCTGGATCCACGGGTGCTGTTACTATTTAGTTATGTGCACCTCATGGATACCACAGAGCAATGACCCCTCTCTTTATACACATGGACCTCCACCAAAGATGGCCTGCCTTGAGCAATAACCAGTGTTAAGCTAATTAAACTACCCTCCTATTTTAATTAGGATATAAATCAGTTGCCATGGGAACCTGTCCTTTGGGGTCCCTATGTAAACTTCTGATGGATTAAGTGCAGTGGATGAAGGGTGATATTTCAGCAGCCCTTTTAATTCATGCAACAGTCCGTACAGACAGGCACTAACATATAAATGCTAAATATATATATATATATATATATATATATATATATATATATATATATATATATATATATATATATATATATATATATATATATATATATATTGCAATATAAACAGATAACTGTTATATCATAAAAAATCATATTTTATATTAGATAATAAAATGTACCAAACAATCAGCATAGCAACAACACAAAAACTGCAGCAATGTTTCAGTAATTTTAATATTAATGTCTGAGGAGAGTAGCACTGGTTCAGTTACCGGATATACAGTACAGTATTGCCATGGATGAGCACAAATTATAGGAAATATCTGACCGGTGAATACCGTGACTGAATCTTATGTTAAATCATGTTAAATGTTTCCATAAAACCACTCAGGACCATTCAATAGGGTCACTAGATACTGTAAGTAAAGTGGGACACAATAGCTTAATCATCTCTTATTATTTGTATGTTCATCCATTAAAATCAGCATTCATTTCTAATATAGAATGCAGTTATATAGGCATTTAAAACATATTTTAATGATCAAATGATCAAAAACATTTCAACTTTCCATATTGCACAGATAATATTTTGTGTTATAGTAATCATTTTGAACAGTTTTTTATTGGCATATTTTTATTATCTTTAACATAAATGTTTGCACAAGGATTTTTTTCAGTGGCTGTTCTGTTTGTCTGTTCGAGTGCTTTTCTGGCCTAGCATTTCCTTGTCAGAAGCATCTTGTTAAAAATTGAAAAGCACCAGACCTAAACTCAAAATGTTTTGACACAGCATTTCGCAAAACAGGAGTAGTGCTCCAAGGGAAATCACCTCTTATCATGCGAAGCATCATACTTGAACTGCTAAAAAATTACATCAAAACTGCCACACTAAATGAAGCAGAAAATGTGCCACGACGAGAGCTCCCCCTACTGACGGATAGAATCCCAGTCATCCACTACTAAACAATGCAAGCGTGTTCACAGCATGTAATACCTACACAGGATTATACAGGGAATCCAATGATTATGATTATCTCCACTTAAGAGCTTTCAAATACTAAATTATAGAAACAATTAACCAGAATCATATTACTAAGCACACATTACCGGTTCTAAACATCAGCAAATAAGAACCGTGCATGAAAGCCATCCATTTTTTTCATCAACAGCAGGTCTAGAACTCATGAAACACATCACATGAGACTCAAACACAACCCAACAGGTCTCATCCACAGAAGCAGCAATGATGTGATATGTGAATGAAACTTACTTTTAACTCTTGAAAGCCATATAATGACAGTTCAGCTTACCAGTATACTGTTCCACATCTGGTTGTCATGGGTGTGGCATTGATCATTCTCCTTTCACAGGGTATCTGTTGGAGATAAATTTGGAAGGAATAAAGGTTCAAAAGAACAGTTAAGTTCTGCCTATGTGTGTTTATGTACAGTATATGCATGCACGCGCGCACACACACACACACACACACACACACACACACACACACACACACACACACACACACACACACACATATATATATATATATATATATCTTAGACTCATCATCATTACAGTTCTTCTAAAGGTCATATGAAGTCATACATGTGTGTGGGTTGTTGATGTATAGCATGTCCATAAACCTTTCTTACCTAAATATACAGTTAAAATATATTCATAAGGGAATAAAGGTTCAAGAGAACACTCAAGCTCTGCCTGTGTATATCAGTTTACTGGAGTTTGTTTGTATGTATCTGATGCATCACATTTCCTGGAATAATTTGCTCTAGATTTTTTATGTAAGCAGCCTATTTACAGTTATAAAATTCTCATTTCGATTTACATTAGAAGCTTTTCATCAGAATTTCATCTTACTGTTTGGACATATAAATAACAACATATGAGCAAAATTGCAAAAACTTATCTGAATGAGCCATAATGTATCAAATATGATACAAAACTATGATTACATTTAGGGAAGTGAGGGAAAGTGCATATTTAAGTTGCCATGAATGCATCTTCAGTTATATTCATGTCTTACCAATTATATACACCCTTTTTTCAGGAATATTTATCTTGGATCATAGTCCAACTCCAAAATCACTGTGTATATGTATACACGCTTGAATTTAACAAGTAGCCTAAGTGATTTAAGGGCGATTGGATTATAGTCTCTGGAATTTACTAAAAGAGAGAAAGGTAATATAGACATTTTGTCATTACAGTTTTGTCGCTAATTTAATAATCGGTGGTGGACTAATAACTGTAATAATCTCCACAAACCACAACATATATTTATAAATTGCTGAGACAGTTAAAACAGCATCACGTAGCCCGAACCATGCTCTGCGTGTAGCTATTTGCCTTAGCAAGGACTTTGGCCAATCATAGAGTCGTGTTTTACTACGTCTATGACCTTTAACGAATCAGAACTCTTCTTGTTGCATAGACGCCACCTTTCAGTGACAGGTTGATCGCTGTAAGTTCGGCTGACCCGTCATCAGGATAGCAGGTATGAGACTATGATGAAACTTGGCTAACTTTATGAAATAATGTGAGGTAGCCTGCTGATCGCACTTGGATGTATCATATTTTAGACGAATTAGCGAAGTCCATGTATTAACCATAGCAAGCGAAATCAGACGTTTTTGGTTTATATTGTGTCACTATGTAGCAGATTAGCTTCATTGTAGCACAGTGATGATGATACAAATATATACTGTCAAAATATGTATCTGAAGTTAAAGTATTCCATCGTCAAAAGCCAGACCCGACTCATTCTATCATTCAAGATGCATTACAAAATGTTTTTATTTTTATGGTAACCCTGTTTCTAATATACATATCGTTTCTTTTCGACTGAAAAAGTCAGTATTGCTCTCTTCAAGGCTGCGCGTACGTTTCACCTGTTTTGTAGCAGGTCATAAACCGCTCCGTTCACCTCAACTCCAGTGCTGAAGTAGTATCATTGCTCAAGATGCCACAGACAAACAAAAGTGCTGGAGCCAGCAGTGCTGCTCAGTCTGCTGGTCCAGACCGGGGAGAAGCACTCAGAGACCCCACCGAGCCTCCGGGGGACAGTGGAGGAGATGACAACCAGGGAGACGCTCAGATTATTAAATCTCCAAGTGACCCCAAACAATACAGGTAAAGTCCACATGTAACTGTGATAGCTAGGTTCTGATTGATTAGCATAGTCTTGTTCATAAAGTACCAAGTGAAACCTTTTTAAAAAAGATCATTTTACATTATGAGTGATATTGTATGTTGGCACTTAAATAGAGGAAGTTTACAGAAATTTGAGATCACACAAGTAAAACACAAGCTCTGGTTGCATCTCCTGCGTGTGTAACACAACCCTGCATGCAAGTGCTGATGACTAAACCATCTAACTGATTTTTTTTTCCTCTTTTCATCCAGATACATTGAGCTGAGTAACGGACTGAGGGCTCTCCTGATCTCTGATCTGAGTGGTTTAGATGGGCAAACTGAAGATGAGGAAGATTCAGAAGAGGAGGAGGAAGAAGAGGGGGGAGAGGAAGAGGAGGGAGACTCGGGGGAAGGAACGGACGAGGAATCTGAAGAAGAAGGGGACAGTCAAGATAGTGACTTTGAGGAGCTTGACGAGGACAGCGACAGGCAGAAGAAAAAGGGATCTGAAAAACAGGTTTGTGTTTTTTTGTCTAAACGCATTCAAACTCTACTCGCTGCATGTTCTTTTGGTTGAACATATATTAAAGTCAGCATGAAATAAAAATCCCACTTATCCATATTTCCTTCTTTCTTAATTGTTTTTTTCCCCCCAAACTGTCATAACTAGTGTTGTCAAAAGACCCGGTACTTCCGCACCAAGTCATCAAAATCCAGTCATGAAAATGAAACTTACATTTTAATATGGACAGTCATGGAATTTGTCAAAGTTAGCATAAATTAATCAAATCAAATCAAATCTCCATATGGACCAGTATCTGTAAATGTTAAGATGCAAAAGTTGTGAATGGCATTAGATTTGCGGGTTTGTTTATTACATAGACTGAAGCGCGTGACGCTTCAGTAATTTCAGCATCTGCCGTCTAAATGACAATGAGGACATAAATACATCAACAACATCACCAGAACTGTTCTGAGTCACTTCACAAGCATTTTACCATTTCATTTCAGTAAAACCAGTATCAATTTAAAGCTATTCTCGGCAACCCGTCAAAATAAAAGTTCATTTTTACATAAAGGTGTTGTGCTAGAAATATTACTATTATTTAGTACAATGTATGTGATACTGCTACTACTGTTGTAAAAATTAATAAAAATGTATTTCTTAAAGAAATAAATCACACAATATTTTTTCCATGTTTTAATTTTAATAGCAAATCCTCTTTATTTACCAAAAAAATTAATGTGTTTAAATTTCATTAATTAAAAGACAAATTAAATTTGGGTGAAACTTGTTTACTGTTTTTCATAATTATATTATTTGTAGAAAAACCTTAAACACAATTGTAAATAAGTATGTAAATTACTTAAGTAAAGTAATAAAAAAAAAAAAAGCATATTTGTGTGATTTGCTTTGGTACCGAGAACCATGGATTTTCACTGGTATCGGTACCGAATACTGGAATTTTGGTACCGTGACAACACTAGTCATGTCAGTCTTCCTGTGAAACAACTTGTCCAAACATTTAGTCCGCTTAAACCCAGCCCGCTTCTTATAATCGACTGAATCACTCATTCAGTTCAACCTCCATCCAGTCATCAACTGATCGATACAATCTTACAATACAATATATTACATACAAGTCCACCGTACATTTTTTTTGTTTGTTTCATTCAGACCTGTTTCTACTTCCATTTCATTGTGACTATTTCAGCTGATTTCCATCTAACATTTAGCAAATGTCAAAATGAATATCCATTTCTCATTACTGTACATTATAATGTTTTGATGTCTAAATTCACTTGCATTTAAAATGACTGATTTTAATCTGTAGTGTTTTTATTTTTTTATTTAGAGAAAGTAATATAAAACTAAACCATTATGACCATAACATGAAAATAAATTTGCCATTACATAAAAAAAAAAAAAAAACAGATTAAGTGTGTTGAAATGATTTCAGTGCAGTTATATACTTTTTTTCTTTCTTTTTTTTCTGGAAATTAGTCTGCAGCGGCCTTGTGTATTGGCGTAGGGAGTTTCAGTGACCCTAATGACCTACCAGGCCTCGCACATTTCCTGGAACACAGTAAGTCACACCTGCAGTTGTTTGCCATTACTGTATTAAATAATGCTTTATTCTCAGTGATAACGTTTCAGTCAAACGTATCTCTCTACTTATGTCTCAGTGGTGTTCATGGGAAGCGAAAAGTACCCCTCTGAAAATGGCTTTGATGCATTCCTCAAAAAGCATGGTGGCAGTGATAATGCTTCCACTGATTGTGAGAGAACCATTTTCCAGTTTGATGTCCAGAGGAAACGCTTCAAAGAAGCCCTTGACAGGTGAAGCAGCTCTAAAAAAAAAAGTGATCGTATCACATCAACTTTTATCCTGATGGCCTCTTTTTTCTGAAAATTTTACACAATCCCATTGAGTCCTTTCTAACTAAAATCCTTAAAATAACAACAAACACATTTCTTTATATGTTTGGTCGTACATACGCTTTAAAGTTTAAAGATTGTCTTTTTTATTGTTATCTCAGATGGGCTCAGTTTTTCATCTGTCCTCTTATGATTGAAGACGCCATTGACCGAGAGGTTGAGGCTGTGGACAGTGGTGAGTAAAGCATTTATATTGTAGATTTAAAATATTCTCGATAGCTCAACTGTGAAGTTAAACAGCGTAATGTTTTTTGTTTGCTGCAGAATATCAGCTTGCTAAGCCTTCAGACTCTCACCGTAAGGAAATGCTCTTTGGCAGCCTTGCAAAGCCCAACCATCCCATGAGCAAGTTCTGCTGGGGTAAGTAAAGATCTGCCTTCAGAGTAGTTTCTGGGTTTATTCTAAAGTTGTTGTTTTTTGATGATCTTGTGATTGTATTTAAGGAAATGCACAGACCCTGAAGACTGAACCTAAGGAAAAGAATATCGATGTTTACAAGCGGCTCCGTGAGTTTTGGAAGAGGTACTACTCTGCCCACTATATGACCTTAGCTGTGCAGTCTAAAGGTAGGTACAGTATGCAGGACTTAACTTGGATATGGATTTTCTAATAGAAAATGATCCTAAAATCTCTTCTACTCTTACCTTCATAGAGAGTCTTGACACCCTTGAGGAATGGGTTAGAGAAATCTTCAGTCAGGTGCCCAACAAGTAAGCTCAACCCAAATCCTGTCTGTAAGATGTGAAAATATGAATATATTTAAAGAGATTCTCAATGCCTTTCAGTGGGCAGCCGAAACCTGATTTTTCTGACCAGTTGAGCCCCTTTGAAACACCTGCTTTTAACAAACTTTACCGAGGTATGTCATAGAACTTAGTGTTCAGATGAGGTTGAATGAAATTAGAGTCTAATATTAATGTTTTGTTTGTTGCAGTTGTGCCTGTTAGAAAAGTACATGCCCTCACCATCACATGGGCTCTTCCACCGCAAGAGAAGCACTACAGGTTTAGTCATCAGTCATTTTTACTAAGATTCATTCATACAACATTCAAAAGTGCTGTTAGAAACACAATGAAATTCAAAATTCGAGTTTTGTTGATCTAAGTCTGTGTCCGCATCAAGGGCATCTATAGTATATCCATGGCTTTGATATGTCACCTCCACTTCCTTTTTTCAGTAGCAAATATGTCATAGAACAAAACTGCACTCATAAAGCCATTTCACTAGGACTTAACATATTGATTTTGTTGGTCTGTATTGGAATGGCAATATTATTTCTCAAATATGGTGCTCTTTATGTTGATCCTCAGGGTAAAGCCTCTGCATTACATCGCTTGGCTGATTGGTCACGAGGGGACTGGAAGTATCCTGTCCGTGCTTAGGAGGAAGTAAGTCCTTTCTCTCACGATTTGGTTTTTAATAAATGACAAGGTGGTTCTACTTTCATTGTAACATGTAGCATCAATTTTGCACTAAAGTCAGAAAATGTAATCTCTTTCTCTCTGTCTAGGTGCTGGGCTCTAGCTTTGTTTGGCGGAAACAGTGAGACCGGTTTTGATCAGAACACCACCTATTCCATCTTTAGTATCTCCATAACTCTGACTGATGAGGGCTTCCAGAACTTCTATGAGGTCTGCAAGGGTCATCAGTCTAGACCTTGTTTTACATTTCTGTGATCCTACACTAGTGCATGCCAAAATCATGCACTATATTTACAAGCATCCTGAAGATATAATATTGTTTTCACACTTAATGTCATTAGAGAAATTTGTGAGGAAGCTGAGAAACTAACAGCTTAGCTAGATATGTGTAAAATAGGATTACAAAGCCTCTGAGGCACAAACACACCCCTTTTCCTAAATTATAACAGACACGATTGCTGTAAAGTTTAGTCCCACTCAGAATAAATTTGGATGGTTTTCTTCATTCAGGTTGCTCATCTCGTCTTCCAATACTTGAAAATGCTTCAGACTCTTGGGCCTCAACAGAGGTAGGTGCCTTTTTTCGTAAAGTTTTTTTTTTTCTTTGCAGAACTTTTACACATACTACATTGAATAATGTAGCTTGAACGATACCATAAAAAAACCCACTTTGATTTTCTTTGGCAGAATATATGAAGAAATTCAAAAGATTGAAGCCAATGAATTCCACTATCAGGAGCAGGTAAGGTTACACATGTAAACTGTTGTCAGCTTATGAACGCTTAGTTGTTTCTTACCAACAATGCTGTTTTTTTGTTGTTGTTTTTGTATTTCTGGCTATTAGAAGCAATTTGAAAAGAGATGCATATGAATATTTGTTTGTAGACTCTGCACTCTGTGTTGCTTTTACAGACTGATCCTATTGAGTACGTGGAGGATATCTGTGAAAACATGCAGCTGTTCCCAAAAGAAGACTTCTTAACAGGAGACCAGCTCATGTTTGAGTTCAAACCAGAGGTAGTCGCCCATCACATGCAGCATTGATTTTGATTTATTACAGGTTTTGAAAAATATGGGTACATATTTCTGCTATTTTAGCATGCCAAGTGAAAGAAAAAAAAGTACTTATGAACTTTTTTTTTCTCTCTTAGGTGATCTCTGTTGCACTGAAACTCCTCACACCAGAGAAGGCCAACTTGCTCCTGTTGTCTCCTGAGCATGAAGGCCAGTGCCCACTCAGAGAAAAGTGGTTTGGGACTCAGTACAGTGTAGAGGGTTTGTACATATTGTTAACTCCCTATTTTCAGTTCAGTTTAAAATACAAGATTCAGGATGAGAAGTTAGTTTGAGAACTTACAATCTGTGTCCGTATTAAATTAGTCTGGAAGTGAATGTCAGAATCCAGTGCTGAATTGTTAACATTGGAGATTTACTTGTCACAATAAGCTCAATCACAAAATCATATACATTTACATATAAAACAAGCAGTATTAATGCAAGTTTGAAGTGAATGTGCTCTAGCTTATCGAAATGAGTCAGTGTAGCCACTGTAGCTTTAAAAGAATATCTGATGCCAAAATTAAGTACATTGGTTGTGTAGAAGTATTTTGGTTTTGAAAATACCTCACTGCAGACAATGATAACTTGATATTAGTATACTAGTAGATTATAGGTGGTTACTTAAATGGGAAATACATCTTAAGTCCAAGCACAACAAGCTGTTTCTGCCTGTTGCTTAAGTAAAAGATTTGTTATTTCATTTTTTTTTTATCATTTTTCTTTGAATTTTGATAATAATTATTTCCTGGTTTCAAATCTATTTCAAATGTATTCTTAATTCATCTTAGGTTTAACACATTATGCAAGAAATACCATTAAGCACTTTTCCTTCTATATTGTGTGCAACACTGGAAACAAAAGCACCATTTGTTTTTCTTACAGAGATACAGCAGCACTGGAGAGAGCTCTGGGCAGGAGATTTCGAGTTAAACCCGAGCCTTCACCTACCTGCTGAAAATAAGTACATCGGTGGGTGTCTTCAGTTGATGTCTCTTAGTTTTGCTGTTGTGTACTGTATCTGTAGTTTGTTTCAAGGCCATGTGTCATTGTTCCTGTGTCTCTTTTTACCTCCAGCCACTGATTTCACCCTCAAAACCTCTGACTGTCCAGACACGGAGTACCCTGTCAGAATAATGAACAATGACAGAGGGTGTTTGTGGTATAAGAAGGACAACAAGTTCAAGATCCCCAAAGGTGTCCTTTGTATTTGTCTCTACACTCAATATATCATGTCCCTGATGTCCAGGAGCACTCTGTTCTATTACCCAGCTCACACTTACGTTTCTCTCTATTCCTACAGCGTACGTGCGGTTCCACCTTATATCACCTGTGATTCAGAAGTCCCCAAAAAAGTAAGCTGAAGATCATGTGGAAACTTAGTCATTCAGGCAGATCTTGTAAATGCTGTAGCCATGAAAACCCCATTTAGCCATTAGTGTGTCTGCTCGGGTCTCAGGAATCACTAGCGCTAGTTTCTATACTTGCTGATCCACTTACCTTTCCATCTGACTTTCTCTTTTTGTCCTCTCTTCTCACCTCCACCCAGCCTGGTGCTTTTTGACCTGTTTGTGAATATCCTGGTGCATAACTTGGCAGAGCCAGCCTATGAAGCTGATGTGGCCCAGCTAGAATATAAATTGGTTGCAGGGGAGCATGGTCTTGTCATCAAGGTTAAGGGCTTCAACCACAAACTACCGGTAAGTAACAAGCTCAAATGAAGCTGTATACAGAAATTGGTTTAATAAAATAAAAATCTTTTAATTTCTGACATTTGTTGCAGTTGCTGTTCAACCTGATTGTGGATTACCTTGCTGACTTCTCCACTGCTCCTGATGTATTCAGCATGTTTGCAGAGCAGCTGAAGAAAACCTACTTTAACATCCTCATCAAGCCTGAAAAGCTTGGAAAGTGTGTCTCCTTCATGTTTGCCTTTACTGCACTTACACCTATAGAGCTGCCCACGAGTAGTAACATTGTACACCAGCAATGTTTTTGTTTGTTAACTTTTAAAGTTTTCTTTAATTTAGAAAATGCACATTTGATGGACTAATTCATGTCTTTCAAGCCTATTTACAGCATTTTTACACTGCCGGTCTGTGGTTTGCAACGTTTGAGCATGTGACATTTCTTTCTTGCAATTGTGATTTTGTATAAATACATGTCACCATAAAAGATCGGTGTAAATACTAGTCTATACACTGCCGTTCATAAGTTTGGGGTTAGTATGATTTAAAAAAATAAAAATTTGAAAGAAGTCCTTGCTCATGAAGGAAAAAAAAAGTAATCTTATTACAATATTGTATTACTCTGAGGTAAAATCGTAATTTTCAGGAGCAATTACTGTTTCAGGAGTCAATCATTTTTGGTTCAGTGTCGCATGGTGCTTCAGAAATCATTCCAATATGCTGATCTGGTGCTCAGGAAATGTATTCACCCCAGACTTTTGAATGGTAGCATATGGCAACCCCCGCAGTCCCATATGCCAGCATCTATATAGCTATTTCTATGTATATCTTTTTAAAAATGCATGGTCTTCCACTCATTGCTCTTTTGTCTGTCCATACATGACTCCTCAGAGACGTGAGGCTGCTGATTCTAGAGCACTCTCGCTGGTCGACAATTCAGAAGTACCAGGCTGTGCTGGATGGTCTCAGTGTGGACGAGCTCATGGAGTTTGTCAGCAGCTTCAAGTCTGAGCTATATGCTGAAGGACTAGTGCAGGGAAACTTCACCAGCACTGTGAGTTTTCTCACATTTTAAATACACCTTGAATTTTTTTGTTTTTCAAAATATCCCACAATTTCAAATTGTTGTATTGATGTACACCTAGAATTTTATGAAATTATATAATACTTGTAAAAGCAAAAAGCTTTTACAGTCAGAACCACAGTTGTTCTGTTCAAGAAACTAAGATTTTGTCACTTTTATTTTCTGTAGGAATCCATGGGCTTTTTGCAGTATGTCACGAAGTAAGTGCCTTTTTTCCACAAGTTTATTTTGTATAGCAGTACCACAGTTAAAAAAAGAAAGTTTTATATAGCTTTTTTTTTTTTCACTTTCAGCAAATTGCAATTCAAGAAGCTGTCAGTAGAGGTCCCTGTCCTCTTCAGAGTGGTAGAGCTTCCTCAGAAACATCATCTGTGCAAAGTGAAGTCTCTCAACAAGGGAGATGCTAACTCCGAGGTCACTGTGTATTACCAGGTAAAACTTGTTTTTTGGTTTAGATCAAACTGGACAAAACATCTAGACATAATTACCTTTTTTATGTCGTATCCTCAAATTAGCAGTGATCATCCCTAATATCTGCCTGTGTCTTTTGGTAGTCTGGTCCTAAGAACCTGCGTGAGCACACTCTTATGGAGCTACTAGTGGTGAGTATGACTCCGTTTTGCTGGCTGACTACATAAGGGTATCGCTTACAGTAAATATTACTGTAACTTTATACATGTATAAAACCTATAGGAACAGCTGCCCCAGGGTTTATTAAGCAATAACGTCAGTCCCTCCTGCCAGATTCAAAAGAAGTTCTCAATTATTGCTCTCTAGGGCGCTGAGCACACACATCTGCATGGCCGTAAGCTCAACTCATCCACTTTAGTTTTATACTGAAGACTGACTTTGGATGCTGTCCAGTTCTCTGTCTTTCTCAGCAGTTACTTTAGAACACTCTAAAGAGGTTGAGCTGGCTCTCGTTGTAAAGTGTAATGTACTGTTCTTAAGGTCCAACGATTTATTTATTTCTGACGATGAATGGTTGCTGATAACAGCTTTGGGAAGTACCAGATATCGGCTGAAATAATATTTTGCTTCTAAAACTAAAGCTTCACTAAAGAAAAACTTGAAAATGTTGTTTTTTCACACATTAAACATAGCTATTTTAAAAACCATTGGCCAATTAATCAGACTTTCTTACTCCTCTGCACCTTACATCAGCTAAATCCAATATCAGACTTCTGTCCAATTCTGCTGCTGCAGAAAAAAGCTTGTTCCTACATATGGGATAAAAACATTAACTGTTTTAATAAACTCGTGTTTTCTCATTGTGGCTGCTGTGTTGTAGATGCACATGGAGGAGCCATGCTTTGACTTCCTCCGAACCAAAGAGACATTGGGGTAAGTCTGTGGTGCAGAGATGACATTAAGATATTATCTTGTTCCAGTTGCTGGTTTTAATTAGTTGTGCTCCATCCGTTTTCACAGATATCATGTCTACCCAACCTGTAGAAACACATCAGGTGTCCTTGGATTCTCAGTCACAGTAGAGACTCAGGCCACCAAGTTCAAGTGAGTTTTCTCTGTGATTTTTGGTTGTAGTTCACTGCTGCATCAGAATTATCCGATTTATGTGCTGCAGCTGCTGCCTCTTGACTTCAGAATCATAATTAACCTTTATCTCCACCTCTATCTCGACTAAATTGCAGTGTTACTTTACACTGATTGGCTCTTTTTATTATTTTTGAAGTGAAATACAGCCTACACTGAATGTTAACAATGCATCTACGTACTTACATCATGCATAACATTTTATTGCATGCATAACATAACATCTTATAATGTTGTGTTAATATAATAGTAATGTGGGAACCCAGACTTCCTAGAACAGTAGTGCATATGAAAAGTGTTTTCTCTTAAGTTTACTGCATGCTACAAAAAAATGGCTTCCACACAGTAAATAATGTAAACCATTAATTTGGGTTCTGAAATATTTCAAAGTGGCGTTAAATGGGCAAAACTCTCTTCTCTTATTCTGCGCTCACTCTCTGCATTCTAGCACTGAGCTGGTGGAGACAAAGATTGAGGAGTTTCTGGTGAGCTTTGGAGAAAAGATGAACAGTTTGAGTGATGAGGCTTTTAAGACACAGGTGACTGCTCTCGTCAAGCTGAAGGGTTGCGAAGACACCCATCTCGGCGAGGAGGTGGACAGGAACTGGACAGAGGTGGTCACGCAGCAATTTGTCTTCGACAGACTCAGCCGAGAGGTGAGGCCCTGTTGCACAGGAGCAAATGCTGACAGTTTAGCAATGTGTTAATGATGAATTGTGGGAATATACTTGGACATTGTCATTTTTCTACTTGTACAACAGATTGATGCACTGAAACTCATGACCAAGGCTGAACTCGTGAATTGGTTCATGGGACACCGGGGTGAAGGCAACAGGAAGCTCAGTGTACATGTAAGCATTGCAGCACATCACTCTCTTGAGATTCATCTCTGCATTGAATCAATTTCATTGAAATTCTGCATTGTGTATGTTGTTTAGTTGCTTTGACGCAATGTATTTTGTTTAGAGCGCTATATAAATAAAGGTGACTTGACCCTCTTTATGCAAAAGCAATTAAAAAAAGTATCCCAAAAAGAACTAATTTCCTCTTCTTAATGCAAATCTGTTTGTTCATATATTGTTTAGTAAATATACTGTTGTGAAATAAATAAAACAGTCTGAATGATGAATGGTTTCCTTTCAGGTTGTTGGTTATGGAGTGGAAGAGAATGACCCTCCTAGTGAGGAACATCCGGCCGCTGGAGAGGAAGAAGAGGGCAGTAAGATGTCATTGTATGGAGAGGTTTCCAAACTCACCTTCCTTCCTGCTTCCACTTTACTGGCTTCAGTCACTACGATCACAGACATCCAGGCCTTCACTTCCTCCCTCAATCTCTACCCTTATCACAAAATTCTCAAATAAACAAAAGCATGGAGTCACTCTGCCAGCTGGCACACAGGCACGCACCCCCCAACGTCCATCTTCCATTCTTTCTTCTTGGTTACTTGAGCAAGGATGAAGAGGGGCCGGTGGTCTCCCTATGCTCTCATACTTTTGAAACGATTTTCAGCCATGTGTGCATTCATATAATGAGCCCTGCTGTTAAAATGACATTGCTGTGAGTGTTGTGTGTTTGGAGCTCAGTTTGGGGGTCCTGCTAAAAGATGCAAATCATGAGGTCTTATTATATATCCCTCTTTGGCTGTAGTGGACCTTTCAAACATAAACATGAATTTAAACTACTCAGAATTGTGTGTATTTTATTAAGTGGTCTGCAGTGTTAAGTTTGTACTAATACATTTATAATAGGACACCGTGATGAAAATTATGAAATGTATATGAATGAAATGCAATGAGAGAGATTGCTGGACTGCTTTTTATGTAGCCAGTTGATGCTTGATATTTCAAAGGTGGGCATTTGAGCATGCAAGACCAAAATTATGATGCTTCTATTATTACTATAGCATGATTCTGCATTTGGCATAACTTCAGTTTGTAAACTGAGCAAGTCCTAATATCACTGCTTAAAATCAGAACATGCAAATATACATTTATTAAAAGTACTGTGAAGCTGTAACTCGATTTAACCAGAGTGTTGATTTTTAAGTTTGCCGTCTGTATCCAAGGATAAACAAAAACAGTGTAGGCTGCTTTGGAAGAATGGAAAGAAACGTTCATATGGATGCATGCAAGAACGAGATGCTACAATGTGACCAGTGTAGCCAGATTCCAGACCAAAAATAATTAATTTCACACAAGACGAATGAATGGTTGAAAATCATGAACTTTGAATCAGTCTGAAGATGCTTTACAGAACTGTATCACCATCTGACAGTCACCGAACTGCAAATTATCATTTTTAATAGAATCCCCATTGAAATGAAGAAAGTTTTAGCTGTAACACTGGCACCAAAACATCTAATGTCATTAAAGAATTTTATTTCTAAGGAAAATTTATAAGAGAACATTCCAAATATGTGCACATGATGTT
Organism: Carassius auratus; assembly: GCF_003368295.1. Taxonomy (NCBI): domain Eukaryota; kingdom Metazoa; phylum Chordata; class Actinopteri; order Cypriniformes; family Cyprinidae; genus Carassius; species Carassius auratus. The sequence goes on along the minus strand of NC_039244.1, from coordinate 19,577,716 downwards.
ATAAAATGTATCATGTATAGAATCCAGCGTGGGTGGACAAGGCTCTACCACTGCACTAATACAATTCTATAGAAAACACATTAATAAAAAAAAAAAACCCACACTACACTTCTGCTAATTTAATATCCTGTTATATTGGATTATAAAAGTAAAATGTGTTGCAAATAATGTTTCATGTTGGCCATGTTGAAAATGTGCCATTTACAGTATAGCAATAAATTATAAATCATGTGAACTGTATGTGATTTATAGCATTTGTGATAAGTCACTTTAAAAAGCGTGCCCTCAACTCTTCAAAGGTGACCTTCTGAAATTCATCTGAAAATACGTGGAGAATAGTCAAAGTGCCAACACTTACCAGGCACCACACGGAGTTGGCATTGTGTTCTCCTTGTCCAGGCAGGTGGCACATAACAGCACAGCAAGATAGTCGATCTCTTTGTGCTCCAGAATAGCTCTTCTTCTCTCACCACCCCGCCTTTCATCTGATGTCCTGAAGCGCTCTGTAGAGGTGCAGTACACTGGCTAGAGTTTCATCAGTCTGCTGAAAGTGGCACAGTTTCAGAGGGATCACATTCTAAATATTTAGACCGTCTTGGCATTCACTGCCTGCCTTTTGTAGTTCGATGATTTGTCACGACGCTGTCACTCCTGCAGGGTGTCTTAATTGACAAGCTGCTTAAGTGGGAGGAGATGTAGCAAAGACAGAAAACGGTTGGATAATATGAATAAATAAGTCCACTTCCTGCTCTACAGGGAGTTCTCTCGGTTTTACTCATGGAGCTGTGAGTCTCACTGCTCTTACAGATCATGTTAAATATAAGATGAATTATGTGCCTCCCAGGCAGCAAAGCACAGGGAGTGAAATAAGGGCTTCTGTAAGGCAGGTTAATTGGTTCTGGCCTTTTGATACTGAGACATTGGAATCTAATGATAGATTCAGACGGTCTAATCTAACTCATTTAAGAACATTTAAATTCATAGTTGGAATTATAACCTTTTTTTATTTTGTGGAACTGCACTATTATGAATTTAAAAAGCTGAACATTATCATCAAAACTGGGTAGTAACTGATTGCATGTAATTTGGATTACATAATCATACCAAAAAATGTAGTATTGGATTAGACATGGTCAGCAACATACTCTGGTATATTGTGGCATTTAAACAATGCTCAACTGTTACCAATTCTGGTGAGCCTGTGTGAATTCTAGATTCCATTTCCTTTTCTTACCTGCCAGGAGCAGCACCTGCTGTGGTCTTCTGCTGCTGTAGCCCATCTGCTTCAGGGTTCAGTTGTGCATTCAGAGATGGTATTCTGCATACCTTGGTTGTAACGAGTGTTGAGTTTTTATCATCTCTAACCTTTTATCACCTCTAACCAGTCTGCCCAGTCTCCTCTGACATCAACAAGGCATTTTCGTCCACACAACTGCCGCTCACTGGATTCACTACCATTCATTTTAACCCTAGAGATAGTTGTGCGTGAAAATCCCAGTAGATCAGCAGTTTTTGAAATACTCAGACCAGCCCGTCTGGCACTAACAACCAAGTTCAAAATCACTTAAATCCTCTTTCTTCCCCATTCTGATGCTCGGTTTGAACTTCAGCAAGTCGTCTTTACCAAATCTAGATGTATAAATGCATTGAGTTGCTGCCATGTGATTGGCTGATTAGCTATTTGTGTTACCAAGTAATTGAACAGGTGTACCTAATAAAGTGACCGGTGAGTATATATACTGTTTAAGTCACGTGCTGTAAGAATCTTGTTCAAGAACTTGACATGCTTATCGAGGTGGTATTTTAATGAAATGATTTATTTGCATATAAAGGCATAGTGTAATGGAAGTCAGGAAGGAGGGAATGGCATTCCTGTGTCGTGTGTAAATATTTAAATACAAAGATGTCACATAATATGGCGTCTTTGCACTGAAGCACTTTTCCTACATTACATGCGTTGACACAGATGAGTTGAGCAGGCTCTTAATCTCCTTCATTCAGCTTTATTACAGAACCCCTCTGCTGGTACTATTCTGATTTATGCAACAAATCCCTGCCAGCCCTCATAATCAAATCTGTCAATGATGTGGCACCTTACTCTGTGTGTGTGTGTGAGCACACATGAATGTGCATACACAAAGAGAGGGAGAGCTTGAGTTTATGATAGGATTTGCGTAGGTGCATGCTTGTGTCTTCATTTAAGTCAAACCTCATTAATCTTCCCACATACTGGAACGTTTGTACACACAATGTATTTTCATTAACTTTGCATGTTGCCTAAAACAAATTGAGAAATTGGGATATTTTAATGGAAAGTTCACTCAATTTTTATTTGATTTTTTTATTATTAAAATCTATGATCTTAGTTGAATATTAAATTCAAGTTTCATTTGGTCCAATCATGCAATATGAAATTTGCAATAAAATATCAGTAGACCAGCATGGTCTGTTTTAAATAAGTGGTTTTTAAAAGTAGCTACATTTTGAAGATTTATCTGCCAGTTTCTTGCAACAACACTGATACATAAAAAAAAAATCATGTTTAAGTCTACTTCTTAATATACCATTTATATAAAGTGTTTAATTTGGCTTGGATATATTGTTGTTGTTGTTGTTTTATTTGTTTTTATCTAGTTATTTGGGATAGATACTGTAGATGGATGCAGTGGATTTGCAGTCTATTTTACTTTTATGTAACCAATAGATTATTTTTAAATTAAAATTGTATTTATATTTCCTAATTACCTGACTATCATAACTCACCAAGCACGTTTCTAAAAGATAAAGCCAAGTGTCGTGTTCTTTCTACGGTGGAGGCTATTCTCTGGACAGTGGTCATGTGAAACATGACGCACGCTCGCAGGCTGACGCTTTGCTCTAGCTTAACGTCTGTAAAGGTGTGGGTTCATTTCCTGACCCTTTCCGCGCGCGCAGCATCATCTCCTCGCAGGCTGTTGCATCCTCCTGAGGGACCGTCGGCGCTCTTCACAGCCTGCACACTACATACCGGTCTCTGATTCGCAATCTGGGTAATGCAACTCATTTATTTGCCAGCTCGGATGTGTTTATATTGTCTCTCACAGAATACACGCGGCTGTTCGCAGGAATTCTACGGAATTAACGCCGCAACAAATGATGATGTGACAGCCATCCATTCAGATAGATAATAAAAGCCTGCTGTGCAGAAGACGCTGCATTTCTGCTAGCGAAGCAAAGCCTCACACGAGCATTTCCCAGATGAACGGATTCAGTAGTGTTCACTACTGACAAGCATCAGTCATTTGGAATAATACCCTGCACACTGCATTATAAACATTCTGGAAGGAGGACAGGACAGACAGGTTTTAAGGTAACTGAGATGTCCTTCCATATGAGTAGACATGCACTTGTGCTGAAATTGATTGATTTGGATTTTGAAGTGTAATGTAAGTGATGAAGTGCCAATTCAAAATGTGTCAGGTTGTGGATCTTGGTGCATGCTCTTTGTCTGCATGAATAAAAAAAATGTTACACATTTTGTAGTATGCAAGCATGCAACAGCCATGAAAGTGGGATCACTATACAGAACCACAGGACACAATGAAGGTGGGAGAATCCTAAAATATGGAATCCACCATCTCCAAATATATTTTTGTATCTTGTAGGCTATTATGTTTTTTTTTTTTTTTGCATTGAAGATCAATGTGTATGAATTAGATAGACATATAGATGTATAGATAGAGAGATGGATAACATTTTTGTGATGTTTAAGCAGGATAGTAGTCATGTGTTTCACGCAGAGCTGTAGCCTTTGGTGAAAAAGTCATGTTTTCCACAGGGGGAAAGCATATGTTGTCTGTTTCTAGGAGACATGACAGATACACAGATGCTGTTTTAGTAGATACATGATTTCTAGGCCAGTGGTGCTCTATCTGCCAAGGGGGCCTGGTGTGTTTGGAGCTGCTTTTCAACTGTTTGTTTTGCTGGATTAACATGGCAAGCTCTCCAGCAGTGTGCACTTGGCAGATGTACTGCTTGAGGGAGCATGTTTGTTTGAGTCAAGCTATGGTAAACCATGCAGTCTGAAGGTTTTAAAGCCTCACTGTGAGTCTCCTTGACAAGAAAGATCCCATCAAGGGCTTTTCTGAAAACAGTTCTTGTCTGTGGCAAGAAATGCAGTCGAAAGCTAAAGGATGATGATGCTTATTTCACTCCTGATTCAGACGAGTTTACTTTTTCATGTACGAGTTTACATTTAATTTTTTAATGTTGAAGTTCTCCAAATCTGTTCTAATGAAGAAACAAACTCATCAACATTTTGGATGGCCTGAAGGTGAATTTTTGGGTGAAACATTCTTTTAACGGGACCTATTAAGATGTTTTTTTTTTTCAATGGCAGAACCTTAAATTGAAACATTTGCCTTGTAACCAGTTAGGAACAACTTTAATATTTTAATAATCATTATCTTTAAGATATAAATGGATAGGGTTGCATTTATACTCTTAGACCAAGAAAAATGAATGATGATATTCCTCTTCTCTCTGTTCATTTTTTAAATCCATGCAGCTGCCCCAGATTTCAACATAAATATATTCTCTCACACAGCAGAGATGAGTGCTTTTTGAAGAGAATGGGGTGGAAAATCCGTCCTTCACTACCTGGCTAAATGGCCCGGTGATGGAAAAATATTGTTACAGGAATGATATTTGAATAATTGAAAAAGGACGACTTTAAATTGCAGGCTTGCCATGATTTCAAGTGCAAAGTAAGAGGCTTCCTCAACGAAATATTCAGGCCATTATTTAAGAGTGGATATATGAGGAGAAGGGATTCATTCAAAAATGATCTGAGCTCCTGCCTCTTCATTTCACAGAGCGAGAACTGGCTCTCGCAGCTTTGGAGGAGAGATTCATTTTAATAATGAAGAAGGACGTTCACCTTACTATCTCCCCACAGCGTTGTTATAAGTGACATCATAGATCAGGGCCGACAAGCTGTGTCAAGAGAAGCCTCTCAGCTTTGTGATTGCAGCGGTTTCTGTTTGTCGCTGACTTATGTACAGCACACATCAAAAACAAATTACATTGTGTATATGAGTGAACAGAGCACTGAGTCATCCGCTCAGTATTGCTTGAGCTATCCAAAGAGAGAGCTTTAATACTTACTGCTTAGTTGGACATGTGCATGCTTCATTGCATTGGCATTTGCACTTTGAATGACTTGTGCTGTGTAAACAGTGATTTCAAAAGTTCACTTTCTCCTGAATGGACACATTAGTATGGCACCTAATGTACTGTAGCCTGGTTTGGAGTTTTTAGCAGTGCTCATGACTGAAATGTGGGAACAATTTATTTTACAATTTATTTTACATGACTGATCTCTAGACCTGAAATTGTTGTCTACTAGTCGGAACAAATTTATTTGTATAGCACTTTTCATGATGTTAATGTTTATATATTAATATCTTTATGCCCCACATGGAAAGAACCTATATGTGGACTGGATATATGCGCATATATGAAACCTATATGCAGTGTATATGCACATATATGCTGCACATATGTGTATAGATGCCACATATAGGCAAAATTGAGGTGCATATATGTGCATATACAGGAAACATAGGTCTCCTGTATTGCTTCTTCATATCCACATATAAGCCCTATACATACATATGTCTTCTATATAGCTAATGGCAGGATCTGGTCATTTTATAGCTCATATCTCTTTTGAAAAAAAAAAATGTTTGTCTTATTTTTGTTCTTGTACTATATTTTTGGTTTTGTACTATTTGATTGATCTTGAGTAAATAAATAATGTACATTTCTACATTTTGGACTTTTGTTTATGTTGCCTAGCAGCTATGGATTTAATTTTACTATTATAGGTGAACATATAGGTGCATATATATGTGCATATGTACCTATATAGGTATATGTATGCACATATATATGTGTGCATATATGTACATTTATGTACATATAATATAGGAAACCGGCCAATTTTTATATGTCACATATATTAAAAACCTGTATCAAAACCTGTTTTGAAACATATATGTTTATATAGGTTTTTTCCATGTGGGCATGGCTTAGTCACATTTATCATATTTGAGATGGGTGATAATATAGTTTACATTTTACAGTGATACAAGCAATCAAGCTTTTATATGTGAGCATTTCAAGCAAATATATTATGCATTTTTTACATTAACTATTGATAGGAAAAATTCTGCTTCATACAGTATAAAAAAAATTCAGTTTGATATAAAACTTATTTTTTTAAATATTAATACAACTTTGTTGCCACAATACTGCTAAATCTACAACTGTTTCTTAAAACTATATGTCTTGCTATTATTTATAAAAATGTGTGATCTCTGAACATGACAAATATTTATGTAATAAAAACATATATATATATATATATATATATATATAAACAAAATATTCTGTTTATTTTTATTCTTGTTTTATTAAATATTTCGTTTATAGTATTTAGTCTCATTTAGTCTTTAGTCTCTATAGTTAGTCTGTAGTTTATAGCATTTGTGCACAGGTTGTATCTAATCCCCTAAACCATGAGCCTCTTGTCCATAATTTTTCTTTTCTTTTTAAATCTCTCCACAATTTTTTCATGGTCCCTCTTTGTGCTTTAAATAAATGCCAGTGAATTAAGTGGGGTAGGGGCAATTGCTGAATAAGAACCCAGTCAGCAGCTGCTTTATAGCCTGACATCTGAAGCTGTCTCTTGATTTGTCCTTGGGGCGGGATGTGCACGCTGGCCATCCATAAATCAGGAAACAGAGACCCGCTGGCATATACAGGCCCAGCTGGAGAGGGAGGCTAAAACTAAAGCTACATTATAGGTTTGGTGGTTTCATTTGTATCATTTAAAAACTCTCAAATGTTGTGTTTTCTGTCAATTTTTATTTTAAATTTGATGTCTTGGAAAACAAAAACTGAAAAATACAATAAGACTTTGAAGAGTTATCCAACAAATATATATATAAGGACTATTATTATTAATCTGTTTCCTGTTCTGGTCTAAAAGTCTGAAAACAATCCACAATTAAAAAAGAAGAAGAAGAAAAAAGAAAAACACCACAGTGACCTGCGATAAGAAAAATACACATATATAAAACATTTGACTTTCAATTAAATTCTACTTTACTCTGAAACCAAACATGATCTTTATAAATCCTTTAAGAAACCAGCCCACTGTAAGAGAATTCTCCACAACGAATAAGGATTATGAGAGAATTTATGCTGAATGGGATTTGATTTCCGTCTCTCTTCTTCTTCTCTTATTAAACCCAGTGGTTTAAGTGGATGTTATAAAGGCTAGAACTGCAATTAGAGTAAATGAAAGCTCGGACTTGGCTGTCCACACAGAGTGCAATCTCAGTTCTTTGCAAGATGTTTTCTATTAGCACCACACTGCTGTGCTTGTTTTGTTGCAAAGCTGGTGAAATCATAAGAAAGGATATTGAGATTATTGAGGGAAATTAGCTGTTTAATAGTCACACAGATTTCAACACGTCAGAACTTATCAAACGGGTTCGTTCAGCGCTAGTCATTAATATTTAACATTTTCTTAACCATAGGACTTTTATTTTGTCCTGTTTAGCTTGCTTAGTGACATGAACTGTCTGTAACCCACTTTAAGTAGTGATATATGAGGTTATTTAAACTGGGAAAACAACATTGCTGCTGAAAAGACCACCGTAGTTGCTCACCAGCATACTGTAAGTTGTTTTGGATGTTGGTGCCTAGCATGGAATGCTAATTTTCCCACCAGGCTTCTTAACTATCTTAACCAATAAGACTCGTACTAAAAGGCATTGAATAAACCAGCCTGGACTAGCATGGAATTTCATACTAGAGACTGGTCTTTTTAGCATGGTATCCGTTCTAGCATTAGCTTTGCTAAGCTCAGGCGCAATCTTATTAGTGTTTTTTGTGTTTATTGTTTTATTTGTGTGTGCTTTTTTGCGCTTTTCCTGTGACTTCCTGTTTCATAGGAGCACTCTTGAAGAGTTTTGAACATCTAGGAGTTTTGCTAACATGTGGTTATACGACAGCCTCTGTTTGGATACATTAATGTGACTTCTAGATGCTACATTAAGTTCAGTGTTGTTTTTCTGTCATGATTGATGTGATTTGATTTTACTTTTCACATTGTAGGCATATTTGTGTCATAAACATGTCGAACCCCAAAGCTATATTCTGCCTGCTGCGGTCAGACAGATATGAGGACAAATAGAGCTGCCAGATAAAAAGTCCATAACTGTTCTGGAGCAAAGGCAGGGAGGACAGATGCCACACTCTACCAGAGCACTGAGGGGAAGTGTGCTCCCTTAAAAAAATACAACGTATATTATTTTATATTATATTATATTATATTATAAAAGTTTGGGTCAGTAATATTTAGCTTGAAAGAACTAAATACTTTTATTCAGTATGTAAGTGACTGAAGAGACATTTTAATGTTACAAAAAATTTCATATAATACTGATCTTTTGAATTTTTCATCATAGAATCCTGAATCAGTGTGTCAAAAATATTAAGAAGCACAATGTTTTTTCAACAATGATAATAATCAGAGATGTTTCTTGAGGACCAAATCAGCATAATAGAATGATTTCTGAAGAATCATGTGACACTGGAGACTGGAATAATGACCAAAACACATTTCATTTTCATGTGCAGCTTCATATGTGGCTTCTGTGCTGCTTTCACAGTGTGAAGATGGCTGACGTGTGCTGGTGATGCACCAAAATATAGTGGTCACTAGAAATCAAGGGGGAACAGAATAAAGAAAGGAGCAAGAGAATGGACGAAAGTGAGGGGTGTTGGGGTATTTGGGGAGAAGTGGGTCAGCAGCCCTAGGTACCATGGCAACGGAGATATACGAGCATCTGTCTATTGATCTGCAGACTCATTGGTGTAATAGAGTAAGCCAGGTGATAAATGAGCTTGCTGACAAGGCCTGCGCTGGGTTACACTTCCCTTTGCAGCACATCTCGGTCAACATCTCCTCACATACCTACATAATATACATGGGATGGTCATCTAATGTTATTATGCATGTTTCATGAATAAACAAATGAAAATATACAACAAACAATCTCTCAAACATCGACTGAATGAACATGTTTGTGGGATGGGAAAGCCATCATCAGCTTGTGAGTCTGAGCTTAATTCAAAAACACTGGAATGTAATCCGCCAAATGAACAGTATGGTAGTTCTATTATCAAAGTGTTCATTGTGCCCAGTGGTGTCTTTTACTTTTCACTGTAAATAAGTGACTATCCATTTAGAAAAAATCTTAAGGAACAATTTTAAGCACAGCTTAATTTAATGGTTCTCATTTTTTTTTTTTTTTTTTTGGGTTCAGGGTGCACTGCAGTGTGGTTTTATCTGTAATACGGTTATGAAGTATGTATGGTCAGAGAGATATTGTGTATTAGAAAAAATAGTCACTACAAGGTGGCTGTAAGAAAGGAAGTCCCATCTAGCTTTTGGGTAAAAGACTACCTTATTGGTAAAATCTTCACTGGGACTGAATTCAGAGTAGCATGCTATTCTTACTAGAGATGTGAAGTTCTGTTTATTTTTTCCATACAGAACATTGCAGTATTTGTCTTGTTGTTACCCCAATTGTTTTCTACATTAGACTATTTTTAGACTATTCTATTCTTAGTTGAAGCTTTAGGATAATATATGTAAAACTAAAATAATTTAATGTCAAACTCTTTTGATGAGTAGACTAGCTCTTAATCGATTTGTGTCAGGGATTCTTTTTCATTAACAGCATTTATGCCTTACGACTTTTCCTTGTTCTAGTAGAAAAATAGAAAATCACAGAAAATAGCTGCATTGGGTTGTTACCAAGATGGTGACCAAGTGAGCATACTTTGGTTTTGGGATTGTGTGCAGAAATCCCATCATTTTGATGTGATTTCACAGTATCGCCATAAATTTAGCACAAGAAAATACTTTGATGAACACAAACACTCTACAATTCAACAACTGTATGTAATTTTCCAGCCATGTCAGTTAGTTTAACCTCCAGCAGTCCACAAAAAAATCCCACAGCCGTACTTTCTTAGAGTTTAACTGCTGGCAAGCAGCACAGGGGACAGGAACACATTGCTTGGCCACAATCCAGGGAGAATAGATGGCACATTGCTTTTAACAGCATTAGCATTCCACCATTCCTGTATATAATTTAGTGCTTTTACCCTGAGAAAATTGACAGGAAGAGGTCTTGTGATGGATGAGATAACATCCCTGATTTTGAACTAGATAGGTCTGGGTTCTGTATTTAAGTGGACATTGATTTTTTTACTAGTTAATTTTGTTTCAATTTTACATAAGGTGCTCTGTGGCAATGTTGCTTCTAAGTTTACTTGTTTCTCATTGGTAAAGTACTTCTTGCCATAAAGTCAGTATAATGTTCTATTCAGTTTTTTTAGGTTTTCCACCATGTTTGCTGTCTCTTCTTTCCATTTCCTGACATTGGCTTTGGTTACCTTTGATTCAAACTACTTGTTTATGGCTTTGAATTATGATCTTGGTACAATATCAAGATATGGAAGAATTTCGCCATGCTTAACTTGTGCTCATAATCTTTGTAGATATCCCAAACCTATTAACACATTATTCTTAGTTGAATAAATGTTAAAAATGTCATGTGTATAGCTGTGATTCCATGCAGATCTTATATTGTACTGCCTCCTTCTGGACAGAAGGGCTATTGTGGCTGTTATACTATTGCTGAAACAGAAGTTCTTACAAATCTATCATTCACATTACATGTTTCACTTCTTCTTTGATATCCAGAAACTGTGCAGTTTAGTGTCTGCAACCCATGAGCAGTGCATCAGGAGAAGAATAAATACTCTCTGTGGCCTGTCGTCCTCTCTGCTCTCTTCTAATGTAAGTGCTGAATGCAATCCATACACAGACGTTGACACATATCGTTCAACTGAAGTTACTGTTTGCAGTATCTGTCTGTTTTGTACAGAAATGGAGTTTCAGTAAGACAATTGACTCCCTCTCTTTTTTTCTCAGGGTTTGATTGATGGAGATCTGGTCGGATGACAGCTGGAACTGTTGTCATAACCGGAGGAATTCTCGCAACAGTGATACTCCTGTGTATCATTGCAGTGCTTTGTTACTGTAGACTCCAGGTGAGCATTGCATTTACATTACATTGGAGGGCTAAGGAGCCATTCACACAGAACATGTTTTGCTTTAAACACAGAAGGTCTAGAGATGCATTTTTCAAAAAAAAATTACTTCTTGTAACTACATTTCTAAAAACATTTTAGAGCTTTAAGAATGCTATGTCATGAGCTAGAGGTTGCAAAAGACCCAGTGGTCAAATAGGGCAAATGCAAAAATGCATTTTGTTTAAACAGCATGTAATATGTGTGAGCTGTAAAGTTTGTAGTCCCACAACCCAGCAGAGAATAAGTGTTGTTGAGATATGGGTTTCCATTGTTTGTTTGTTTGTTTTTACGTTTAATATTGTAAAAAAATCTAATTTGAAATGTGAACGTCTCTTTAAGTAGTGCTAACTGCAAACCACATTTTACTACTTACTATTCACTATTATAAAAACCCAAGGAAAATTCCTGAATGTCGAATTAGGAGCCATTCACACAGAACAACTTTTTTTTGTTTCAAAAGACAGCTGAATGGGAAACAAAAGCAAAAGTTAAAATAGGTTTTTTTATTTTTAAACTTTTTAACTTATGTAAGCACAACAGTGAAATATGCTCTATTATTGGAATAACTAAAAATCCATTGCAGAATCATTCCGTGTTCTGTGCTAAAATAAGTTCAGCGTGTGACTCAACAATTTGAGGAAGATCTACATTGACGGCCCAATGCCTAATCTAGTTTCCTCTGTATATCAAATCATCCCTCTATCCTAGTATTACTGCTGTAAGAGGAATGAGTCAGAAGGGGAGGCGGGCTCAGTCGGAGATCCTCAGCCACAGTTCGCCTGCAACACATGCAGTGCTCCGGGAGTGGACGGGCCGGCCGTCACACCTCTCTCACTGCCGTACGACCCCACTCCAGCTCACAGCTACTGCCCGACTTGCTCACCCTACTACCTCCGTGGCACGGATGAGATGCGGAACGGCGGTATTCTACTACTATAAAAACCAAGGAAAATTCCTGAATGTCGAATTAGGAGCCATTCACACAGAACAACTTTTTTTTGTTTCAAAAGACAGCTGAATGGGACAACAAAAGCAAAAGTTAAAATAGGTTTTTATTTTTAAAACTTTTTAACTTATGTAAGCACAACAGTGAAATATGCTCTATTATTGGAATACTAAAATCCATTGCGATCTTCCGTGTTCTGTGCTAAAAAGTCGCGTTTCAACAATTGAGATCCATACGGCCCAATGCCAACTAGTTTTCTGTATATAATCATCCTCTATCAGTATACTGCTTAAGGATGTCAGGGGAGCGGGCTCAGCGGAGATTCAGCCACAGTCGCCTCAAACTGCAGGCTCGGAGTGGACGGCCGGCCGTCACACCTCTCTCACTGCCGTACGACCCACTCCACTCACAGCTACTGCCCGACTTGCTCACCCTACTACCTCCGTGGCACGGATGAGATGCGGAACGGCGGTGAAACGCCTGTCCTACATGCCCATCACTACGAGAACCATGGTGCCACTGCCCTTGGTCTGGCCGCCATGTACGGCCCCGTGCTGAGTCATCGCAGTACCCCAGATTTTTACACCAATACACGAGCCATCAGCACTGACGTCTGACCCTCACAGACCTGGAGATGGACCCAGCGACAGAGTCACATCTGTGGACCAGAGCAATTGGGACCGTTACATCTCCATGCGCCAATGGTCAAAATGACCTACGGGATGCCATGCTATTCTTCCACACAGGTCTATGGCCATCTTTAGTCTTCCATCTTTTGTTTTACCTGTTTACCTCTTTCTTACACATCCCTCCCTCTTCGTGCTTTGAGGGCTGTGTGTTATATGACATTAATTGTTTGTGGCGTTTTTGGCCTTTTTAAGTCTTAAACGTTAAATTGGGTATTTTATTTATATGGAAAAGTCAGATAAAGGATATATTATAGCTAGAAAATCGAAATAGAGCAGCCCAAGGAAGCTTTTTTAGGCTCATCTCAAGTATTTTGTTGTTTATCGTGACATAAAAGGCAAACATTACACACAAATTTCAATAGCTTTTTTAAAAAAGTATCTTTGTTGGAAAGAGCATAACATTCAGCTTTATCTAAATATCCCTGATATACTGAGCCTTTGTCTTTGAAAAACTTATTGTAGGATGAGAAATTATCCAAAATGTGATTGTCTTCACGTGTGTTGGTCTGTTGGGAAAATGTTAAATGAATAATTGATGATGATTATATTGATCAGTTCATATTTGAATATATGTGTCACATTAACTGAAATTCTCAATGGCACAGAGACAGATGTGTTGACAGATGTTGAATTAGGAAATAAGATTGAGGTCGGAGTTGAGTTGTGAATTCACACTCATTTCTTTGTCCGTATTCACTACATACTACGATTAATAAGAGCTTTTTAAAGTGCAGTTGCTGAAATCTTCAATTGTACAAAACACTTCCAAAAATCTTCTCGAGGCACTGAGAGAAAATGACTGGAAAACATTCAAATGCATTTATTTATCTTGTTCCTTTTTGTATGGTATTATGGCAGTTGAAATGATACTTGGATGATATTCTTTCCTTGTCTTTGCATAGGTTTTTTGTAAATTATATCTTCTCACATATTTGTTTCATTAGCCATATAGTTTATGAAATGTTCACTCTGATGTCTATGTTCACTCTGTCTGAAGCACTCTTTCTTGGTAACTGGTTCACAATACAGACCACAGGATGGCACTTCTATTTTACATTTTGGGAAAATGTGAAAAAATATGAAGTATATCAGTCTATGGTTTAAAATACTGAAGAAAAAAAAGAGTAGCTTGTTGTCTACATATTTCACAGAATGCTTTTGAAAATAAAGGACGCATTTATAAATGCCTGTAGACTTTTATAAAATTGGTCAATTGTGATCAGAGTAATAAAAGCCATTTCACATCTGTACCAAAACATGTACATAAAGATCAAATTATTTCAATGATTGGAATGTTTCCTGTCAAGTCTATATCTATATAGATATTTCATTTAAATATGATTTATGGTGGAAAATCAGAATTTTCAATAGCCTTACTCCAGTTTTCATTGTGTCACATGATCCTTCAGAAATCATTACAATGATTTGATTTGTTTGATGCTCAACAATATTTCCTAACAGTTATGCTGCTTTATATTTTAGTGGGAGCCATGATTCAGTAATTTTTTTCTGAATTATTTGATCAATAGTAAGTTCCAAAGAAAAACATTATGAAATAGTAAATAAAACAACAAAAAACAATATAAATGTTTTTACTATCCGTTTTGATCAATTTAATGTATGCAATCTTAATAAAACTAATGATTTCTTCTTTTTTTTTTTTTTTTAAACAGTATAGTATAGTATACAAAACCACTGCATGAGGAAACAGCATTAATGTCATTTTGACAAAACCTTCACTAATCAGTTTTCTCTTTGCAGCTTGTTTTTTCACTTTGATATTTGTCCGATCTGGGAGTGCCAAGCAGGGCCACGACTGCATTCCGTGTATTGTTTCAAACTACTTGAAGGACCAGTTTAAGATCTTGTTTAAACAAATAGCTGTTTCATGCATCTCATTTGCATTGCAGTTCAGCATATGTAAAAGAATTTCACTCTCAGCATGATCAAGCTTTCCTCTTGTTTTTCAGCTATAACAAGCAGCACACTTAACAGACTGATGTGAGAGTCACTCCCCCGTCACAGTGAATATTCCCTGTAGAGAGCTGTGAGTTTGTTTGTTTGTTTGCTTCACAGGATCATGACGAAACCTGAAGTCTGAAAAGTGGCCGCCTCCTCTAGTACAAGAACCTTTGAACACCATGACAATTTGCTCTTTGTCTTTATTGCTCTCTTCTCCTCCCTTCTTTCAATTACTAATAACACCCTCCCCCACTTTTGCTCACTTTTGGCCCCTTCTCTTTCTCCCTTATTAGCTTGGCTTTATTCAAGCTGATGACCACAACAGATTATCTCTGTATTTCAGACAAAGAAGCAAACTGTTTTATAAGAAACTCTTGTGCTTCATAACGGGTTTTGATTAATAATAGCTGCATAGATAGCCAGATAGATAGATAATGCCGCCCTGAAGCCGCAGTGAGATGATAAAAATAGTTCACAGCCTCCATCATTCCTGCCGAACATATACAGTGGCCAGATAAGAAGCTTAAGGAATAGAGGAATGTACTGGCACCTGCTTTTCCCAGGAAAACTGCAGTGTTTTTGTGTATGAGGCGACCTACAGGATTACAGCAAGAATTTCAATTTCACAGCCTTTAGCCCTGAGTTGAACAGACAGGCAGGCTAGCAAACTAAACAATGACGATAAAAGCTCTTCTGAAAAATATATCTGTTCCAGGTCCTACTTGTGTTGGATTAATCATTCAAATAATATTTAACTTAGTTCTGCTTCAGCAATGAGATAATTGTTTGTGGAAATAATTACTGGCTGCTAGATTGTGGAATAATATTGTAAGGAAGTTAAATCAGTATTTGCACCTGCTTGTTAGGTAAGTGAAGATCCAGAGGACAAAGGTGGAATGAAATGAAATCCCTCCCATGGTGTTACGTTAGGGCAGGGCTTGAATTGAGATATAGACTGCTGCCTGTCAAACCTGTTGTCATTTCTCCAGACAAGTTTAGCTGCCTACTTTGTATTTAGAGATTACTTGCGTTTACTTACCTCCCAAAATGATGGAAGAAGTGTCTATTGCTGTGGCTTATGATGCCCATATGTCAGAGGAGGAGATCCTGGCTAGTCTAGTAGTGGAGACTCTACCAAAACAAGTGGTAAGTTCAGCACCCTTACCAAAACAAGACCTCATGTTTGTCTCATGCTGATTCAAACCTGGCATGCTGGGATTTTTAAGGTATAGCACAATAGAACAATGCAGAAATATTAGTGCATTAGCAATCATTTACTTTTTGCGGTTTACTCCTTGGTGCTCACGAACATATCATTAATTTACATGTAATTATGTGTATATATATATATATATTGTGCATAATATATGAAATCAATTTTGTATAGTATTATTTACTTTTTAGCATTTATATTAATAATAATGAATTCATATTTATTCAAATCAATTACAATTATGCAATCATTACAGTATAATGTTACAGTACATTCTTTTCATGCCTTGAAGAGTTTGCACACCCGAAACTTCTTTGAATCGTCTTTTTGAACAGGTGCCCTCTAAAAAGCCAAAATTAAGGGATAACCAAGTGCAGCCAGAAGACCCACTCGACAGGTATGAGGTAAGAGATCACACCCTGATGAAAACAAAAAGCTTCTGTCCTCCTTTCGCAACACACACATCTACGAAAACTGTAGCTCTTTATTTCATTTACGTTTTGTGAAAATTTCATAATCTTGCATTGAATACTTCAAGGTTTTAGATCTGTGGGATAAAAGAATGATTTCTCTTTCCAGAGAGAAAACCGTAAGCTTCATGAGAACAGTTTGCGCCTCGAGCAGGAGAATGATGACCTCGCACAAAAACTTGTCACCAGCAAGATTGCACTGAGGAATGCTTTAGATCAGGTCTGTCAAATTATTACGAGTCGTGCAGGCCATACGCAAAGGCCAGTTTCATTTTCTGTTTTATTTGCTGTGTACAGTATGTTGAGATAGATCTGCTGTGTTTTTCAGACTGAGGACCAGGTGGATGAATTAACCAAGGAGCTTTTGAAAACCAAACAGCTTCTGATGGTTACAGAGGACGAGAAAAGAGGAAAGGAGGAGGAGGCTTCACAGGTGGGCTTAGTTTTAACATCAATGATGTACACAGTGTTTTTTGACATTTTTTGCTCTTGTCTAAAGTATTGATATGTTTGACAGCTAAAAGAGATGTTTAGGAGAGATCTGGACAAAGCAGAAGCAGACATTAAGAGATCAAACAACATCATTGCAGACTACAAGCAGGTAAGCATTCATTTAGAACTCTATACATTCAATACACATTATAGCATTCGATGCCAAATTTCAGCCCAATTTATTGCATCCTTTAGATTTGCTCACAGTTGAATGTTAAACTTGAAAACCAGAAAGCTCAAGCAGACAAAGAGTTGGCAGTTATCAAGGTAAGAAACACACTGACCTCAAAGCACTTTGACCTTAATCATTAGACTTATTTTAGTAGCATGATATTTAGTGATACGTGATACTTTTTCAGAGCAAGATGTTGGAGTGTGAGCACTGCCAACACATCTTTAGTATGGACGGATTGCTTCAGCTGTGCTCTGAGGATGAAGATACCTGTGCTAAGGATGAAGTCAAGGCATCTCTCAGAGAACAGGTCCAAGAATTAGAGAGAGAGCTGGCCCAGACCAAGCTACAAATGGTGGAGTCCAAATGCAAGATACAGGTAAGAGTCTTTTTGTTAGTATTAACACTTCTAATTCTGGAAGTGTTTCTGAATTAAAAAAGAAAAGCTATATTAGAAGTTTTCTTGTTTAACTTTTCATGTAAAAAATAAATAAAATAATAATTAATTAGAGATGGAAACTTTTCATCCTCTACATAAAAAGCTACACATTTGTACCTTATTTATCCCTAAAGAGTGCATATATGTACTTTAAAGGTGCATACAGTATATCAGTACCTAAAGAGTTAAGGTACAGCCCCAGTGACTGCTTTTGTTACTGTTTTTCTGATATTGAAAAATGAGCCATAGTAAATGTATTAGCATTACAATAGATAAATGCTGTTAATAACGTTGTTCAATGCTCATAATACCTAATAAATTACCTTATTCTAAGCACTTCTGAGATATGCTGTTAATGTTTGAAATGACAAAAAAAAAAAAAAACGTCAGTACCCAAAAGTATCACAAGCCTATCTTGATAGCTCCACCCTTATATTCACATGCTGCATGCAACAGGCACCTCCACCACCAAGACTGGACACACCCCTTGCTGGTGATTGGCTGCAAGTGTGTTTTGGTGCTCAGTCTGATTCGTTACTCAGAAATCCCTTACTGCACCTTTAATGAATCAAAACTTATTTTTAAGTGTTATTGAAGTGTCTCATTAATGACTATAAAGTTATACTTTTATACTACAAATTATATTTCACTTTTTCTGTCTATCATCTTGATGTCCTAAGGAGCTGGAGCACCAAAATGCACTACTGACGACTGAACTTCAGGCTGCTAAAAACACATGGCTGAGAAAAACTTTGGGCTCTTTCAGGACAGCTGCCAGCGGCCATCAAACTCCTCTCAAACAGATCCTGCCTGGAGCCCCACTCACAACCCCCACTCCAGCTGGGTCACCAGAAGGCTCTCCTGGGCCCATTGAGAAGGGAGAGCAGCCAAAGTATGAAAAGGTTAAGCATACTGGTGGAGAAGAAAAGTATTTAATGAGAGCATTCCTGAAATGAGTCTCACAGATTATGAGAAGGCTTTTCCCTCAAACCAGAGGACATTTTAGATCTGAATGAGAGGATTCTCAAAGGATGGGTGACAGCAGGAAGCAATATCTGCCCTTCCAGAGATAAGTGCAACAGATCAGTTGCTCTTAAGGCAATCTCACATGAAGACTATATCAAGTTTATGCATTGCTGTGAGTTTAAGCATAACGCTTTAAAAAACGTCACACTGCAAAATGTTTTTTTCTAGTGAGCCTAAAGATTATGCCTCATGTGGGAAGATCTAAATGAGCGTAGTTTAATTTAATTTCACGAAATCAACCTAACTACATTTGGTTACATTAACAAAAGTAATTTGAAGGGTTATAGATCAGGTATAAATAGGTCTTTAAGGTAACAATTGCCTTCTAATGCTTTTTATGGTCCACTGTTGGTACTGTAGAATGTGAATGTATTTCTTTCATTATGTTCTACAACAAATAAACTTTATGAAGTAAAATTATCAACATAATGACAAAATGGCCTTTATTTAAATTGTAAACCAACAGCTGTTCATGAATACAGAGAAAAAAAGCTTTTAATATTTGATATCCCGTTACATGGTTTGGATCAAAAATAGTTTGCATGTTCAAAGTAATAGCAGAAATATTAGCAGACCTTATAATACATAAAAAGAGATGAGCTTGTGACCTAAAACAATATAAACAAGTAAATATGGATGCAAACGGAAAGATACGATTTGCTAATTCTGAAATGCATGCAGAACCTTTAGGTCAGCCATGGGCAAAATAGACTGAGCTCTACTCAGACCGCTCATCAGGATTGTAAAGATCATCAAAATATCCCTCAGTGGCTCTGAGCATCTGAACAACAGCATTTAGAAGCAGTATGTCAGTTTGAGAGTTTATTTCCAGTTCATGGCAGTAGTTTTTCACTGGGACCACAGCAGACAGAGAGACTCCAAGCTGAGCACTAACCTCCTGCATCTGTCACAAAACAGTTAATCAGAAATACTCAATATGTGAAAAAGAACATTATGGGAAACAGAAATGCAAGAATACCGGCTACATAGAATGTATGTTAAGTACCATTTTGTTGATGTAGTGGCTCTGGTAGACATTTTTTAGATCATCCTCCACTAAGGGGCAGGCTTCATCCACCTTAGTCAGCAGAACCAGCTGGGGAATATCTGATGAACAGAACAATGTTAATTGAACTTCATCGCAATACACTCATGTCACTTGAAATTAATTCAAATCTGCTTCATTATTTTTTGTCACTTACTGAGCTGGTTGGTTTTCCTTCGAAAAACTGCAAACTTGTCGATCATTCTGTCTGGGAGGAGCTTGACTTTGCAGGCATCAATCACATACACCACACAGTGAATCTGGTCCTTCAAGCCAGGAGATTTACGGAAATGAGGGGAGTCAGGCTGTATAGGCATCGATGGGTTAAACTGAGAAAACAAAAGATATGTATGATATCTTTAAATCATTCTGATTTCAGACAGAAAATGTAGAATAAAAGAAAGTATAATAAGAATAATACACAGACAGACACACACACACACACACACACATATATAAGCAATGTTCGTAATTTGTTGCTCTTCTAACGAAATTAAAAGTTAAACATCTTCCAGACTTTACTTTTTACCTTACGTTCTCACCTGATACTTGTCTTGAATGTGTCCCTTCAAAATGCTGGCAAAATCATCTACATCCAGGCCGGTGTTCAAACCCTCCTCCAGACCCATCGAGTCACACAGAGTGAAGGGAACATGGCTGACACCGCTGCCTGGCTTTATGTAGTAGGTACGGAACTACATGGCACAAATATTTACCAATTATTTTCAGTACATAAATACATACTAATACATTATATATATTATATATATCACTGTGGCGAGTGGGGCGGGGCTGAGGGACGTGGGAACAAGGAGTGAGGCCAGCGGAATGATTGGGAAATCAGCGACACCTGCGACCCACCGCCGGTCTCAAGTCCCACGTAGGAGATGGAAGAATATAAAACTGGACCGACGATAGTGAAGGACGAGAGAGGACCAGGCCTGGGCCTTAGTTTATGTTTGGTTTTTATTTGTGCGCGTCAGTCGCCGTGAGGGGCTGACCCGCTGTTTTGTGTTTATTTTGAATTATTAAAATGTCATTTTGATTTTCCGCCGGTTCCCACCTCCTTCTTTCCGATGAATATGGAGATTATATTATTACAATCACATTGTAAAACATCAGAGGTGGCATAATCAGGATAGAGGTCTACCTGAGTAGTCAAACTGGTGCCAGCAGTGCCAGTGTTGGCCTGGCTGCTCACATAACCCTTGAATACAGAGTTGATGGAGTTGAAGAAACTTGATTTTCCTGCACCAACAGGACCCACCAGTAGGATCCGAGCCTGTTTAACTGAGCTAACAGAAGGCTTCCAACCATAGATGATGCTTAAGAGTGCCTTTCTTCTCCTAAAAACATTATTAAGTATCATTGGAAAATTCCTTAAACACTCCCAGGAACACAGTGGGAACAATTCTTAAAAGAGCAACTCACTAAATTAACATATAAATTATTTTAAAGAACATTTACATTTAGTCATTTAGCAGACGCTTTTAACCAAAGCGACTTACAAATGAGAACAATAGAAGCAATCAAAATCAAGAAAAAAAGAGCAATGATATACAGACAAGACAGTGAATTTGGTCTGCTTTACTCACTCAGAGTTCCACTGCACATTTCTCCATGGTTTCTCCATGAGTGCTCCATATTCTGATGAAAATCCACAGAAGTTATTGACAGAACAATTACTGAAAGTGCATTACTCTTTCAGCAATTTTTATAAAAAGTAGCACAAAATAATACCAACCTTCCACTCTGTACACCTCACATTCTGTCAGCTGTAAGTCATTCCCATGCATTTGCTGTGGATCAAATTGGTATGCTCCAGGATTACTGTAGACGGTGGCCGTGTTATTATAAAGAAACACTAAAGAACCAAAGTTTGGACCTGTGTCAGTGAAAGCAAACTGGGGATTTCCACTGAGCACACGTGTAGGATCTTCTTTCATTTCTTTGTCATTAAAGCTGAAGAGAAAAGCTTTTTCATCCACAACATTTTGGTTGGTTTGACGAAAATCCTTGCTAGTAAAAGCTCCAAACACATATCCAGACTTATTGTAAGCTACAATAACAGTTGGTCCCTGCATATTACACTTTTGGTGAAATGTATTGACATTGTAGCCATGCACACTGGCTTTGAACAGCAGGCTGAGGTTGGCATAGTTTAACAATGAGCAGAGCTTCTTATTCTGCCATTTATTCAAGCTGGATTTCACGGTGCTCATAATGATCTGAAAAACATACGACCAACACTTTAAAGCACGCTGTTATAATGAAATAGAAATAAAAGATATTTAAAAGTATTTTTAAAAATACGTCCAACACATATAAGCTTGAAGCATGTTGTCCCTAAATTCATTGACCCAAATTTATTTGAAAGGATTCGATTTATCCAAACTGTTAATTTATATCAAGTAGGTAATGCAAAAATAAATAAATAAATAAAAAGTATTGACCCAAAAAAAAACAAAAAAAAAACATGAAACTATAGCCTACGTTGGATGGAGTCGTACGTCGCCTGCCTTCTCCGTTTGGTACCCTGAAAGAGATTAGTTTCGTTTTTGCTGAAACGCAACTCACTTTTATTTTTTTTTAATAAAGAAATTAAGCGTGACGTCACGTCAAAAAACTTTTCGGCACGCCCATTACTCCAAGCCGCAGTTACACCTAGATGGGCCACCAGGAATTCTCCCTGTGCTCCCGATTGCCAGTCCAGGCCTGCTCCATTCCACCAACTTTTTTTTTTTTTTTTTTGTTACTGACAACGCACTGAAGATCGAAAATGTTTCTGATGCAAACAATGTAACTACACTGCTCTAAACCTTTATTTTGTTTTTAAATAGCCTATTGTTGATATTTAATTAAAATAATGTTAGAAATCAAAAGTAATACAAAAAACTTGACTCGTGTTAAGAGTGGCTCAAATGTGACCGATCCAATTCACTTGTCTCCAGAGGAGTGGAGCAGTTTTATCTGGAGGATGGGGGGGGGGGGTTGCAAAATAGGTGCAAACCCCGCCCTGCAATCGATTTCACCAATCAGCTCAGTCATGGACTCACCTGAGCTGTCAAGAAATATTCAAACTTCAGTTCAGTCTAGATCAGTTCAGTGTTTTTAGTGGCTTTTAAATGTTATAATAGTGATTTCATAATGTCTCGAGAACTACGTTAGGTAGTGGAAATGGCAAATGAGCCAACGATCTTCTGCAGCCATCTTCTGCTTATAGTGGAAATATTGTCATTTTCATTTTTAAAAGTTCACTCTAAAAAATAAAATTCTGTCATTAATTACTCACCCTCATGTGACATCAGTGGTTCAACCATAATTTTATGAAGCTATGATAATCATTTTTGTGTTGAAAAACAAAACAGAAAAGGGACTTGATTCAACATTTCTTCTCCCCAAGTTACTATCTAGCGCCCTCTACAACACCCTCTTCACCTTGTCCAAAACAGATCTGAGGCCCATATCAGTGCTCGTCTCTAAATGATTTAAGTGAGTTAGCTACTGTTCACCCCACCCCTCTCCATGAGGCAGGTCGACACAACACAGGTAAATTGCTGCCTCGGACTCCGTGTGTGGCTCGGATGTGGTCTTATTCAGATAGCTAGCTATCTACATAGACACCAGCTGCAAACTCATACAGCTTACTGGATGAGACAATTTCAGACTCATACAGCCCATAACAAACTGGCTGTGTGTTTTCTTTTCAGTTTTTCTGAGCCAACATACATGTTCAAAACCTAACCAAATGCAAAAGTGAAAAAAGGTGATAATTACAACCGATGTTCCTGACTGGTGTCAGAAATCTTCCACTGAAGCATGGGACAATGTCCATGAAGAAGAAAAAGAAGAAGCCTCATGGTAAGAGAGTCAGACTTATAACCTCAAAGTTGCAGGTTCAAGTCTCAGGAATTGTTGGTGTGGGGAGTGAATAACTAGCGCTGTCTTCCACCCTCAAAATTTGACTGAGCTGAAAACCTTGAGTAAGCCATTGACCCCACCAATCGCTCCCCAGGCGCAGCAGCAAAAAATGGCTGTCCACTGCTCCGAGTGTGTGTACTTGGATGGGTTTAATGCTGAGCATAATTTATTTATTTTTAACCTTCATTTCATCATCTGAACTTAAATGGAACATTGTTAAAACAGTTCAGTTTAATTAGCTTGAATTGTTTTTGTAGATAATTTTCAGTTCTGAATGAAATATATTTATATATTTAGATTGTTTCTGTCAACTTTATCCATATTGGTTGATTATATTTTCAATAATCATGTCTCAGTGCATTGTGGGATTGTTTTAATTTATCATTATGACAAGGATCTGCACTCTATTTACAATGACATTTTAATGTTTTAATTCATATAATTCATATTACATATATGTATACACACTTTCCTCTATGTTAGTGTAGCAATTAATGGATTTTTAAATTATATTGTGGCCCACAAACATACCAGACATTCTCTTTACAGTGCAGTACAGTAAATGCATAAAGGCCATTATGTCCTACAGCAGTTAGTATTTAACAGAAACACATTAAGGCATATGGTAGATATAAGAGCCTCTGTACTGCAGTTACAAGTTACTGTACACTTGGTGTCAAGCAGTTGGCACTTCTAACACCACATTTCCAAATGGGATGAATTAAAATATTAGTTAAATGCCGCCATGTTTCTACAGATTTCATAGTGATATTCTAATATAGTGCAATACATACATACAATATTTGTGTGACAGTGTGAAGCTGCTGGTCCCCAAACAGTCAAAGGGACTGAGAAATGGCTTAAATGTCATCCTTTAAGAGCAACCCAAAACAAAGTAAATCTCAAAGTATAAAAATAAGTCTGTTTTGTCATGTTTTATGATCTGATCTGTATGGACAATTGAAATAGAAGTATATGTAACATCCTTAATCTAGCCTAAAATGACACTGCTAATTTGTGTAATTTGTCTGCCTGAATGATTGTTTGTAATGGTATTCATGCACAGTTATAATGTGAGATAATGTGATTAGATTTGAACTCTGGGCTATGTTCAAGTTTGCAATAGTTAATTATGACTATTTTTGCAAAGTGGGAATCTAGTAAATACTCTTCTTAATAATAAACCAGTACAGTTATACTCCCAAAGTAAATACATCTATGGGTGTTGATTTAAAACTTGTGATTTTACTGTATATTTTAGGCCTCAGCCACCTGCTAAGGAATCTTTCACAAACCCAATATATGTAGTTTGCCATATATGCCAAGAGCATGCAAAGGGTAAAACTGTTCATGTGTGACTTTAAGCATAGGATACACATATGGAAAATGGAAAACATGTGTCTTTACTTTTCATCTAGCAGAACTCTACTTTACAAGCAGGGAATGTCTCCTCCTGCATAGCCACAGTGCTGTTGCTGCCTAGGACTGTAATTCCCAGTTGACGTTGTTTTTCTTGGGTTTCCCGGTACCACTCGTGCATCACCATTGATTCAAATGTGGGAATCAGGGTCACCTGGAAGGTAATACAGACTAAGTATGTAACATTATCCCCCTAAAAATTTAATAGATTTTAAAGCAACAGATTTTATTTGGGGTCCGATACGATATTCTCAAGCAACCACAGGTATACCTATCTGTGTAGAGGTGTTATGCAAAACAAGAAAGAGGCTAACCATTAAAAAAAAAAACTCTACAATTAACTTGCCTTTTTATACATTAACCACAGATGGTGATAGTGAGGCCAGAGTTATGTAGTGCACCTAAACTGAATTCTGTTGCACATATCTACTCTCATACATACCGGCACATCCTCAGGCCATACAGATTTTCCCTCTAATAATGCGTCCAGAATGGACCTCATCTGGCCTTCCTTGAGTGTGCCATCCCCACTTATTATGTAACACGATGATCGTAAGCGGCCAAAAAACTCAACATCAACAGTGGAAACTCCATGGCTCGACGGAAGGTAAGCCAGATCCAAGTATACAGATGTGCCAACCTTGCTACCTACTGATGAATCAAAACACAAGTCAGTGCCAAATAAATACTTGCATACAACAATGAACAATGTAAAATCAGTTCAAACCTGCTGTTGTGGATCTTTTAGAAGCGGAGCCTGTGCTACGACTTGCCATTATGTCTCCTGCTGAACTACTTCTCGAGTCAATAACAGAAGTGCCCTGACTTCCAGCTCGGGTTTTGGTGCCTTTTGTTGAAACACTAGATGTTAACCTCTGCGTAACACCTGCTGCTTTTCTGCCTTTTGTTGCACCAGGCTTTACACTACTAACACGATCAGGCATACAAGCATCAGGCTGAGGCGGAAGTGGAGGTAAGTCTTTCAAAGGTGCAGGTGGGGGATCCTTTGGTAAAGAATGATTTCCTCTGTAAGAATTGAAATCATCGTTTAGGTTCTGTGTTTGCAGGTGGACTCCACCTTCTTCATCAGAATCCAGAAGTCCGTCAGCTGTAATGGATGGGCAATCCTCTACACCCAGATGTGGGTCTGTTGCCATTGGGAAATGGTCAGTGCTAGACGTGAGAGGGGTCTCCTGAACTGGATGAGTGGTCTTGTTACCTGAACATGAAGGGGGAAGGGACTTAGCTGAATCTTGGGACTGGTCACTATCATCAGAAAGCTTCAATGGACAGGTGTTAATAAAATCTCGTGCGAGTGGATCCTCTTGATCAACAACCAGTTTGAAATGTTTAAACTCACATGGAGAAACCAAGCAGAGGTCAACATTATGGGTAGTATCAAGCAATAGACCCTTAAGTCCAGACGGACACCCTTCTGGGCAATCGTGAGGTGTCCTCTGGGTGTGAGGCTTCTTTAAAGACAAAGATATCCCTACTTTAAAATCAGAAATGACATGGTGTCCATTGGAATAGGATGTTTCGTCTTCATTGGTAGACATGCTCATCGTTGGCAGCATTTGTTCAAAAGACATTGACAATGACTCATCAACCTCAGTGGACTGCGGTGAACTAACTTCCGCAGGCATTGAGTGAGTGGTAACAGTGGGAGATACATCAGACATTATATCCTTGAAAGAGCTAAGAGACAGGAAGCTAGAATGCTTCTCTTTGGAGGAAGTTGAGATGCTCTCTTGGTTACTTTTAGGGCACCCGGACTCTGAAAACTTTGATAATCCCATTTGCTGGCTCTCTGAACCAAGACACATCTTAACCCCAAAACTACTATGATCTTTTGAGGCCCAGGTCTCTTCAGGTGACAAGTGATAATGAGTATGACCAGCACTATTTAGACCTGATCTAGGAGATGCTAGTTCTAATGTTTTTTCATCAGGACTGACACAAACTTCCTCATGCCCAATAAGAATATTTTCTTTCAAATGCCCATCGAGCAAAGTATTTTCAGTTGGAGTGAGGTCTAGATTCAGACTGCGCTCATTTTTTATCTCGACAGATGGTCTTGCAGATGCTGCAGCCTTGCTAGGGTCTGCTATGCTGCTACACTGAGACTGAACACTAATCGTCAAGACATTTTTCAGGTTCCCAGAGTCAACAGTTTGCCTCTTCACAAGTAATTTGTGTTGCTCTTGATCCATTTCCAGAAATGGTGCTGTCATATCTTCTGGTGAAGACATTATGGAGCGATTTACATCTTCAGAGTCTGTTGACAACTTCTGGTTTTGCTGCTCCTTGTTAGTTTTTAAGTTTTGGGCTTTGTCTTCAGCCTTTCTGTTAAATTTAGCTTCATTTTTTACATTACCAGGTTTGTTTGAGTTCAGTAGTCCAGTGAAGGTTTTCTTGATATCTTTCCCAAGAGGCTTTCTCTCTTCGGTTTTGCTATCTAAATTTGGTCTTCTCATCGAAGAATCCTTGCTACCTGATATTTTTCTCTGTCCATTTTCTAGTTTCTTCGAGTCTGATATGTTTGTTTTTTCATTGCTCCTGTCCTTAAAAGACTCCTTTCTTGTAACTAGTCTTGAGGGTTTATGTTTAACATTGCTTTCTACAGATTTGAACTTTTCTTTACTTTTTGGATCATTCCCACTTATGCCTTTGGTTTTGTCTTTTAGTTCTAGATCTCCACAAAGAGCTCGGTCCTTTGAAGCACCATTGCTTGGTCTGGATTCTTTTTTCCCAGATTTGGGACTATCCTGAGTCTCTGCAACTATTGGATTAATTTCTGATTTAGATGTTTCAAAATCTTTGGAGCACACTACAGGCCGCTTGAGAAACTCTAGATGCCTCAGTCTCTCTAGACCATCCATTATCTTTCCTTGTGGTGTAGAGCCAGGGAAGAGAACTCTAATGATTTTCTCCACTGGGTTAGCAGGATGCCAAACAAGCAAAGCACATATAGAGACCAAAGAGGTTAGGTGGTCATCTAAACTCTTGGATTTGGAACTATTATCTGGCCAGCTATTCATGAAAGACTCTACTTCTTTGCTACATTTGACTGGATTAAGGATGTAAAGTTCAAGACATCCCACTCCCATTTTCTGGAACAGAATTACTGGTTCTATGGAGCCACTTGAATTGCGTAAAAGTGGTTCTGGTGAGATCTTTAGTTTTTCCAAATGCTGTAAAATAAGTGCTGCTAGATCACTGCTTTGTAGTACATTAGGATCACCCTGAAGTTTTTTAAGTCTATTTGGGGCATTGAGGAAAACCACACCAAGCTCTGGAGAGATTAGATTCTTCACCCATTGCTCCTTTTCCTGTAAGACAGTTTTATTTTCTTCAAGCTCTGCGACCTTCCTCTCTAACAGGCTGTTAACTCCCGTCAGGTTGTCTGTTCCAACATGTGTAAGCAACACTGAGTCAACACGGTCCAAATGCCTGATGAGCTTCCAGAAGCAAGAGCGTGGATCTGCTCCACCATTGACCAAAACATTGAAGCCATTGACAGCAAAAAAAGCACAGTCGCCTCTCCCTCCTGGAAAGGCATAACAGCACGGACGGCACAGCTTGAGAAATCCCACTGTGCCAGGAGGCTCTAAGAGGTCAAATGGAGACTGTGGCTCTGAGGACTCAAAGAGGTGGTCTGTGAACTCCTGAAGGCCCACCATTTTGGGTAGTACCATTAGAGGATTCACCTTAATGTCAATAATGTCATGTATGTTGTGCTTCCCTAGCACTGAGTTTTTCCATTTTCCAGTTTTAGGGCAGCTTAATGTAAGATTTGCTTTGCCATGTATGCTAACAGAATTGAACAGAGCTTGAATCTGTTGGATATTAAAGAAAACAAGGCATGAATTCAAACATATGTGAAAACAGCTATTATATTACTGCACAACAGAATCATTTGTAATGCTCAGAAAAGTCATATTATGATATATACAAAGATGGATAGTTTTTCAAATCCATAGCTTGTGTGGGGACAGTTAAAAGGACATTTAAAACATAAGCATACATATTTACAGTATGACAAACCTCTTCATCTGAAAAGATCTGGGTGAAATCATTTGGAGTGAACTGCCCCGTGTGCAGGACCAGATCCCCGGAGTCCTCAAGAGACTGGCCAGTGAGCACCAGCAGTTTGTGTCGAGGTATGGATGATATCAAGCTGTGGACCTTAATTACAAAAATATTTGTAAATTTCAAAAATATTTAAATCTATATTTAAGAATTTATTAAAGAATTATATGCATATTACATTTCAATCTGTCACTACTGTAAAATGTGCCTCTACAAAGTATTACAAAATATAGACAAAAAGCCTTGAAAATGTATGAAAACAACAAATGTGCAGATAACATATATACATACAGTAACACACACACACCCATCCACACATACTTTATATTTATGTATATCTAAATATTTTTGTTACAAATGTTTTTGTCAAAATAAATTAGATATTAATAAATATTATTCTGGGTTTAATCAATTTATGGCTATGGTGTTTAAATTGCCGAGGCGCTGTATAATTTTAGCCTTATTATTTAATGTAATTTGACCCTTGTCATTTATTGATGCTTATGTAATACAAACAAATGGAATTGAGGAAGAGAAGAGGAGATGCATTTTAGTCACACACCTCAGAGCAGAGAAACCCTTCAGATGGATTTACTACCACTTTAATGTCCAGTACATCTGAACTGAAATGAAATGTCTTCTGACCTATGATGGGATTGTTGGGAGACAGACAAATTTAAAAAAGGGAATTAATCAGAATAAGTATTCAAATATGCCATGCCAATGTGGATTTCTCAATAGCATACCTTAATGCATTATTATCTACTTATCTTAAAAAGGAATGCACAAAAAGTCAAAGCAAAATGCATTCAATTTTAAAGTGGAAAAAACATGTACTATTCTACCATGTAAGAACTTGAATATTTGGACATGCTGTAATCTTTTAATCATGAGCCAAACTTCAGTGTTTTGATACTGACAGTCAATTCTCAACCAGAGTAATCCAAATTTAAAGTGTTTTCCATGAGTATTAGAGCTTCAAAAGTCTATCTATAGTTTGTCAGCAAAATTACTTTAAAAACTACTGCAACAGAATGTTCCACTGCTGTTTTTCCAACAGCAGCCAAAGAATGAACAATTGGTAGAAAGTACTTCCTTCCCGTCTTTCTGCTGTGTCTACTGAAATAGCAGATTAGCCAACCTACAACTTTTACTTTGTGCAATTTAGACAGTTCTCATTACACAATGTACAGTGGATGCAGAAAATAATCCCCATCCCTGTAACGGTTCGTGGACTGCAGACTTCAATTCATTCCACAGATTTTCAATGGGGTTTATGTCTGGGCTCAATCTTGACTGAATGTGGCCTTTCTTGAGGAGTGGCTTTTTTTCTTACAAAGAATTTGTGATATTGTTGTCACATTCAAACAATGACCCCTCTTTGTCAAATTTCTGGTATCCTCTCTGACCAGTTTCGACCTGGCTTTTTCATCCAGTTTAAAGAGAAGTCCTTATTCATGGAGGGTCTTTGTTTTACCAAATACCTTCTTCTTAATAAAATACTTCACTGTGCTTCTAGGCATTGATAAAGCCTTTAAATCCATCTCCTTACTTGTGCCTGTACACAACCTTATCCCAGAGATCTTTTGGCTGGTGCCACTAGTGATTGCTTGCTTTAGTTGCGCTACAAAGGACTGAAATGCTCCAGAAAAGCTATTTTTATGCTGAGCTAATCAAAATGACCACAGTTGATCACAGTTGAAAGTCAAATGGCTTTGTGTGCCATTGAGAAGGTGATTAGCTACACCTGATTGAGTTTACAAGTCATTTCTAGGAGGGTGGTGATCCATTTTCCAACTGTTGGGTTTCTTTTTCTTTTTTTCTGACATGTTGGTGTTATATCTTTCACTTGGATGTTATAAGTTGCACTGAGTAAATACAGCTGGTTAAAACAAAAACTTTGTCCGTCCTCATTTCAGGATGCAAAGCAACAAAATGTGATTATTTTAAAGGGGGTGATTCTTTTCTATACCCACTGTAAATATTAACATGATAATAAATGAATGATTTCATCCCAGTAAAGCAAACAGAGCATTAATTCTGCATTTTCACATCAGAGTGGCCATAATTAACAGATATTTATTGAGTTTCTACATGTAAACTATGCAAGGAACAGATATAAATGCTCAGTAAACACTGGATTTTCAATGTGTTTATGGTAATCAGCATATTCTGAATAATCTAATTCATTCATGCTTTTCTGCTATTCTTGTGTTTGCATGACCTATATTTCTTTTAATATAGGAATATGCCAGTTGTTATTCTCAGATGTCTAGAAACTGAAATATTGGCTTTATATATATCACCATTTTCCACTATTTACTAGAATAATGTTGTTCATGTCTGATACTGTATATGGAGCTGTGCTGGGGTGAACTTCACAGTTGCTTCTTCGTTAATTCATAAGACCGCTTCCCACACATATATCATGTGCTTCAAATGTGCACCAAAAGATTGCCCAGTGTTCTTTAAAAGTGTAACCTACTGTACTTTAAGTACACGGCTTTCACTACCAATCCAAAAGAAGGCAGCCCTTACCTCTTATGTCTTTGGATTGATAAGAAGAATTGTGAGAAACGAATAGCTTCAGCTGCTCATCCAAATTGCACACTGTCAGGTCCACATCCCATGCACGAACACCTGTGTTAAAGCGATGAAAATATATGTAAAATATAATATAAACTCAAAACTCAGTATTTTAAAACGTGCAAATGTATTTTTTTTTAACTTAATGTACTGGATTTATTATTAAAAACAATAAACGCTGATTTGAGAGAAAGCAGGCTAATCCCCCCAGAGCAAAAGCACTGCAGTTAGCATGTAACTGAAACATCATGTGAGACACAATGTGGCTTTCAGAGACAAATGAGATGGCTGGATGACTGGCCCTCGAAAAAGCAGTAAAAAAAAAAAAGTATTTATAAAATATAAAGCCTCTGAACAACATGTTCTCATCTGTTATAACCAAAAAAAGAAGCTGACTCATCACTGCTAGGACTTGAAATAAGAAAACATCTAACAATGTTCGCATTTATAGCAAAAGAAAAACAGTTACATTTCCTGATATGGATAGAAAGGAACTAGTGGACTGGCGATAAACTAAATTGTAATATTAATAGGCTAAGTAAATTTTAAATTACTCCTGTGTGAGGCTAAACTTAAATGAAAGAGTTTTTTCCCTCAATAATTTTACTTCCATTTCATTTTACTGTGAACTGTTTGTTAATCATCTTTCTTTGTAGACAAATTTCAATTTTTGCATTATCACTTCCATGGAGGCTATTTGATTCCCCACACATCTGTCAATATTTGACATGTCATTAAAGCCTTCTATAGTCACATCAAAATGGTACCAAAAAAATACTTTTCTGTAACTGTTATTGAAATGTGGAAGACTGTCTTGCTGGAAAATCCATCTTAAGCTGGTAGCTGTGTTTTGTAGCATGTAGCTGGTTTTTAGCTATTCTAAAATGATTATTATTTGTCTTAGCAAAAAACGATCGTTGAAGTGGATGCAAACGTCCAGATCCGAGTCTAAACTGTTGGACATGAAGAACACGTAATGACTTAAATGACACATACTATAGCTATCTATCACATACTGAACATTTAAAGCAAATGTAGTTAAGCATACAAGAAAACTGATCTAATGCTATAATACTGCAGTGTATGGAACGGCTAAGAATATTTTAACAGAATAAACATGGTTTAAACATTGTTTAAATGCTAATATATCTCCATGTATTGCTGAACGCGAGAGAAACTGTGTCTGGCGCAGTAAGTTACACATTGTGTGATTGTGCTTCAGCCATCTCAATTCACCAAGCATCCAGTGAATCTTGAATCAAAAGAATTAAATCTCCAGAATTCACGCAACCTGTTCTACAACATACAGATTCTAGACATAATGTTAATTTCCTTACGTAACATTATAAAAGCATTGATTAACGTTGCCATTATTTAATTATTTAATGTAAAAAAAAAACATTACCTCGTTCAATCTCCACCACAATATAGTCCAGTAAACGCGGTCTATAGAGCGCACCGATGACAATCAACATTGAGTATTTGTCATTTCTGAATCCAGGATGGGCTGTCAGGTCCTCCGATTCCATCACTGCTCTTAGACCCGACGCCATGTTGGAAAGTTATTCTTATGATGTAATACACAAACAATCAAGCATTTTTGAAGGAACAGGCGGATAACTTGAATGGAACTGCGGCTCCCCAATCGAAGTCGGTATTCAGACCGCCTTGCATGCATAAAGTGTATTTTAGTGTGCTTTTCTTTTTGTATTATTTCATTCATTTTATTTATAAATTCCCTAAATACTAATTTACTTAATTCTACAACATTTTTTAAAAATAACTTTTTTTATATAAAAATGTGTCTATAAATCTTGCGTCAACTCTGTTACCATGCCAAATTTTGCCTTTAAATTAGTAGAAATATCTCCCATAACTATGTAAGATGCAGGAAATGATGAGACTTTCCCACACTGATAAGATATGAAGCACTAAAAAGTCTGAGTGTTCTCTCTGAGAAAATATTTTATACCATATAAACTATTATACCAAGAGTTATATGAAGAATGTCAATGCTGT
This sequence comes from Carassius auratus, assembly GCF_003368295.1. Lineage (NCBI taxonomy): Eukaryota > Metazoa > Chordata > Actinopteri > Cypriniformes > Cyprinidae > Carassius > Carassius auratus. Next base: position 19,544,005 of record NC_039244.1, on the reverse strand, counting down.
TACCAAAATATCAAAAGGAAAACAACATTTATTAATGATCACAAACTGGGTTATTTAAATGAATTTTAATCATGATTTCATTAGTGCCATGTGCTCTTAGCATTTATGCTAGCAAGTGGTGTTTTTGGCAAAAAATTAAGTAAAATTGTCAATTCTGTTACCGTCAAATTCTGTTACCAAGGTCGAGAAACAATGCTGACAATAGTGTAACATAATTGACAGTCCACCAGATAATTCTGTCAATTCTGTTACTTTAAAATTCTATTACTTGAAGAGTCAACTCTGTTTATGAACAATTTTTACAAATACCTATACAATTGTTGTTTAAAATTATTAATGAGATATGATGCACCCTTATAATATTTCAACATTTTTCTTTTTTTTTACTGCATATTGTACATAATACATTTTCAGATTAAAAGTTGACAATTCTGTGGAGACATTTTTGTCATTTTTAAGGTATGCATTGGTGAAATATTATCTGTTGTATGATAAGGTTTTCCTTTTATGGTTTATTGTTATTTCTACACATTGCCTAATTTGTCCGTAACAGTGTTGACAGTACCATAAAGACATCAGTTTTTTCATTAAAAGAAGAAAAAAAAGTAAGTACCTTGTGTTTGTCAAGCACTGAATTATTAAAATGTTTTCAATAAGCTACTGCAAATCATTTCTGTTAGTGAACACAGGTTTTTTTTACTTTATGAAATGCCAATTGTATCCCCAATTATAGAATCACCCATATATATATATATATATATATATATATATATATATATACTCACTATACTTTACATAAAGTAAGCAAAACAAGTAAACCATAGTTAATGACTTTATTTTGAACTTCCATTCATTTTACACAACAGTAATATGAAAAAACTAAATTATAATACTACATCAGAAGTAAAAGGCAAAACAGCATCAGGACAAATTGAAGATTTTTCTCCCAGATATCCTTTGTCTCATTTAAGGCATTTCAAAATAAAAAAGTGGCATGATGTTCCTTGTGGACAGCCGCATAACTTGCCAACTCTTGTACCTTTACGTACTGCACACTCCTCACCTGCATCACACTTCAGATAAAAAGAATGATGTGAGTAATGAAATGGTCAGTGTAATGAGATAACAGATATTGCAGTGCATGATGTCATGGCAGGGTAGCCTACAACTGAGTATATATGAAAAACTTCACAATACATACTTATTGTACTCATAAGTGGAAAAACTTGCGGTGAACCTAGGATTTTACTTGAAGTCTATCAGAGAAGGAAGTTGCTTAATTATGTTCAAAATAATATCCACATGAAAAAAGAGTGTCAGTGTTCTCCATTTGTGTGAAATGCTACATTACCGAAGGAAGTAGGCTAAACTTTTTTCCAGTTTGTGGCAGTTGTTTATTCTTTAACTTCTCAAGAACCTCTTGCAGTGCCTTTATCTGTAAAGGAATTACAATTTTAGATCCATTTCCTGAGATTATTCAAGATGATTTCCAGTGTTCCTTCATGAAGACAAGGTTAAAATGCAAAACTTACCAGATTGTTCTCCTCCTGTGTTTTTGTGGCACTCTCCAAAGAGCGACCCTCAAGTGAGTCATCACAGTTTGTGAGAATAAAAGACAGGGCAGAAGCAGCAGCAATGAGAACGATCCGTCCGTTAACCATGGTGCTGAAACAGGTTTCCTTGGTCCCCACAGCAGAAGATGGTCAGTGGTCTCATGGTGTGATGAAGAGCTGCTCTTTATAAATGGGTTCAACATCACCTGCTACAAAATTCATGATGACAACCCTCACGGACACATGTCAAGCTCATACAAGGCCATGTTCCCATATCTGCAGTAGTTTGTAAGGGGGAAAATATAGAAATACCTAATAATGCAGATGCAGTTTGTGTTCTAACTCAGTGTGACCATGCATTAAATGTCTGCTTATGCATATGTTTGTAAGCTGTTGTAAAACAGGAATTTATTTTTACAGACTCAGGGTGACAGGGACCCCACCCAAAATTTCCGAAAACTAATGAACCCCCAAAAGCTTTCTGTAACACTTTACTATAATTTTCATGAGTACCATAAGTAATTTTACATAATATATTAGGCCTATTTATTGTTAGTTCAATTCATATAGTTTAACAACCATAAGAAACTTTATTTTTGTTGTTTCTGTTTTTACATTTATATGCTGATCTGTTATTTAAAGTGTTATTTAATATCTTAGTTCCTTTTTAAAGAAAGAAACTTCTATTTATTTATTTAGTATTAGCCAATATCAATGCAATACCTTCACGTCCCAGCAGGGGTAGACAAACCTCAGAATAAAGTCCCAAATAATTGTGTAAATAAAGTAAATAAAAGTAAATAAAGTTTTAAAAACATATTTTCATTATAATTTTAAAAATACAATTATTAAAATTAATAGAGAAATTACTCAAGATATGTGTCAGACAAACTCCGGATGACTGCATGATCTTGATGATTGAGGGTCAAGTCCAATATTGACAATGATCTGGCAAGGATGAACAGATGATTGGGGGCATGTATGAAGACTAACCAGGGTCAGTGGCATTTCTTCAGGAACTAATGAGACCGACCCCAAGGCAATGGTTGTCTGGGGTAGCAGAACAGTAATTGAGTAATTCTAGCCTAATTCAGAAAATTAGGCTATTGAAATGCTTAAATTTATTTATTTATTTATATGCCAGATGTTCATTACAAAACATAATTAAATTATTCTCACTTTTTTGTCTACTTATGCTAATTACTGTAGTTCAATATTGAGTAATTCTCAAATATTTTCCATAAAGTGAATATTGATGCAAGTTGAAAAATATCAAAATATAGAAGTTAAATTGTGTAAATGTCATGACCTACAATATTTTAGTTATTATTTTACAACAGGCCACCGACTCTCTTTCATTCAATGGAGCCAGGTGAAGAGCTATTAGCCAACTCCATTATGTTTGCGAGGCCAAAGGGGTATCAATGTCACTTGATAAAGGATTAAGATGATTAAACACGTTGTCAACAGTTGATCTGTGGTCCTATAATGGAACTATAATCTTATTCAACTGATGTAATCACCACAGCCATTATTGATGTAAACTGGCGTTCCTCTAACGATCAAGTAATCTTCCACTCGGTATTTCAATTCACAGCTCATCTTTATTTATTTTTTTGTAACACATTATCTCAACCTAACATAACAGCTCATATAATGAGCTGAACAGTTTCAGCTCATGATATCTGGCCATTCTCATCGAAACCACCGAAGTTCGCTAAATGTAGTTATTAGTTTTGATGTAATCACCGAATGTGTGCCTTCGTGATCATCGTAATGGCATGCCATCACATGTTCCTGTCCTCGTGCTCGGGCCTCCACGAGGAGGTGCAGTTCTCGCCACCAGATGGAGCGCTGGACAAAGAAAACAGTATAACATGCTCTGGACGGTTTGATAAATGCTTTTCAGAATAGTCACGCAATGAATTACGCAATATATGCAGACGGTTAAGTAATGGTTTCATTAAATTATTATTATTATTATTATTTTTAATCTTAATGTATTTGTTAGCATGTATAAGTCTTACGTATATAAGTTCATATTATGTTAAGTAAAATAAGTTCATTTTACTTATGATTTCATGTTCAAACATAACGTCTTTTGCAAAAAAAAATTTGTTGAAAAAAAATAAATAATTAAATAATTATTTTAATGTTAAAAAAGTCGTGAAAAGACATCTATACTATTGTCATGTCATAGGCTATCATGAGAGTTGGGGCAGTTGCAACATGGCTTATTTCTTGAATCAGGAATGAGCTACAGTGATGATATTCACACTGCACATGTTCAACTAACTCCACATCCTTCCTGAAAGAAACCAGCCATGTGACCAATCCATCAATATATATATATATATATATATATATATATATATATATATATATATATATATATATATATATATATATATATATTGACATACTGCCGTTTGCTTGAAGCATCTTATCATATTATTTGAATCAGTGTTTTCTTAGCTTCTCATAAGCATATCATGTTCCAAAGATATTGCGTCAAGTTAATATAACAAGTTTGATCATGGCTGCCAGTGTAGAGACAGTTGCAACATGTCCCAACATGCTGTCCTTTACCACAACATTGACGTAAAAGCTTGGCCCAAAATTTTAATTTTATGTAATATTAAAGAATCAATTTCAATAGCTATAGATCTGTCCTTCTTTAATTAAATAAATATGTTTAAAATCAATTTGAGTCTAAGGTGGACTAATTTCAATTCACTCTAACCCTCTCTTTGTCACACATATGCATCACATGCACATGTACAAACAAACAATTATAAAGTCAGTTACATAAAACTGTATTTTTGTCTAATTTGAATTTTTAAAAGACAGACTGATTACCTAACTGCTGGTTGGTCAAACTCATAAGACACAGTGACTATGTTTATGCAACTGTCCCTAGATCAGAAAATTTTCACAAGAAGTTAATATAGTAGGATATTGATCTTGATTTTGATAAAATGTATATTTTGCAGTTAAAATCTATAGTAATAATTAACCAAAACATGAGTGTTTTTCCACTATTCTTTGTTTTTATCCATCCAATTTATCTTTTTGACGACTCTGTCTGTGCACAAATAAAATAAAATAAAAACTGCAAAATGTTATTTAAGAATTATTTAAATTACATTTTATTAAATGTTGCAACTGCCCGTGTGGACTGTTGTAACCGTCCCCTAGCTGTTGTGGGGTCAGTTGGAAAATTTGACGTATTCAAGAAAAAAACATTTATTATATTATCATATGTAGCCTACACGTTACAGCAGTGTGGGTGAGAAATTTGACAGATGGCATTACTGTAGCCTATTCAAATTTGGGCAACACAAATAGTGTATATATTTTATTATATATATATATATATATATATATATATATATATATATATATATATATATATATATATATATCTTTATATATATTTGTTTACTTTTGAAATGTTAACAATATTTAAAAAAAAATCATGGGGTAGGCTACTTGGGTGCAGTTGAGAAAAGAAAAAAAAGCCTGTTCATCTACAAGCAACTATCAATCTATATTCATGAGCTTTCATTTTTAACAAATTAGTCTGCAGGATTTCATCATGGAGAATAGCCTCTTGATCGCTCCTTACACAAAGGCAACAGCAGTTGGCACAATACATCGCACAATTGGAGATTTCATAGAAACCTCGGGGCCAGTTAGCATGAGGTTTCGGCCGCAGTTTCAACCACGCCCACTACACTACTCCTGCTTTAAAACCTCCGGCTCCCACAGCCTCGAGTCAAACACGAGCCGAGACAGTGACGCAGAGAGAAGCATCTGATCAGTGCGAGAGCGAAAACACTCGAATCTCTGTGGATTACTACTGCCGTAAAAGATCGCAATTCACTGGAATTATATAATTTGGAGGGAATTTCGAGCTTTGGATTATAATAGGCTATAATTTAACGACAAACATGACTCTGGAAGAACTTTTTGGATGCAACAGCACTGACAAAAAGTAAGTGACTTTTTTATCATTTCAAACGAACCAGTCTCAAAAAGAACAACATTTTCACTTTTAAGGGGTTTCACAAGTTAAAACTTATTATTTTTATTTTTAAAGAATGGAAACTGTGCGTGAAGCTCTCGAGGAGCTGCTTGTAGCTGCACAACGACAGAACTGCCTGACAGTAGGAGTCTACGAGTCTGCACAGCTCATGAATGTGTAAGTATTCAAATCGAAATCAGTTTTAGCATTAGTCCAGATTATATAAACCGAAGTGCATATTAAATTAAACGCGTTTATCAACCTCTACAGGGATCCAGACAGCGTGGTCCTCTGCGTTTTGGCGACCGATGAGGAGGACGAGAATGATGTTGCGCTTCAGATCCACTTCACGCTCATCCAGGCATTCTGCTGCGACATCGACATCAACATCGTGCGCGTCTCCGGCATGAGGCGTTTAGCACAGGTTCTCGGGGAACCGCTCTCCACCGACAGCAACGCCAATGAACCAAGAGACCTCCACTGTATACTTGTAACTGTAAGTATTATTACGCACATTACAAATACACATACAGTGTAATATTTGGGAGAGGGGGCGCTGTTTGTTAATATAGCTTTTGTCTTCGTTAACTATCTTTGAACTATTTAAACAAAAACAAGCATTGTTTGGAAATGCATTAATACTATTCATAAAAGAAGAACTGTTGTAGGCTACTTGTACAACACCCACTCTCCCACCCCCACCACAATTCACACAAACTGGGAAAGTAACAAACAAGCTATTGTCAAAGATATGCAATACTAATCAGATTTCGTTTCTCCTCATAGAACCCACAAGCCGAGCATCTCAAGCTGAACGAAGTGGGGAGTTACTGCAAGGAAAGCCGTTGCAAGAACCAGTGGGTGCCCTCCATTGCCCTGCAAGAGCGCTGAGGCGTTGTGCACTGAAATGTGCTGCAGAGAACCGGAATATTGATGCT
>NC_039244.1:19199970-19237387 GCF_003368295.1 Carassius auratus | reverse complement strand
GTCTTTACTAAAAGTATAAATTTCTTTAATAAAATTGTATTGACCTCAAACTTTTGAACAAGTGTATAAATGTATTAATACTGTTGTCTTTGTGTTTAATGCTGGTTGACTGTGTTTTGTGTGTTAGAATGCTCTGAGGACAATGCAGTTTGGAAAGAGAACATCAAGGAGGTGTTTGAGGCTCCTGTCAGGAATCCTGCATGTGGGAAAACATTGGAGTTTTTAACAGCAGGTGGAGCACAGTCTGCTCTAAATCAGGTAAGCGCTCCTCCATCTCCCGCTCTGTTTTTCTTTTGACCTGATTGTTGAACTTATGATTGATAGTATAGATTGCTGGTATGAACTGCATTACATTTATATTAATATGTAAATGCTAAATATGTGTATGTTTAGCTTTCAGTAAAGCTGCAGATCTTTTGGTTGGATTGTGCCCAGTTGGCTGAAGTTTTGACCCACAGATCCATGATCCTCAGAGGAGAAGAGATCAGCACACCTCTCACTGTAGAGCAGGTTAACGGGTGTAAACATGTTTGTTTCCTATCAAACACCACAACTTAACTTCTTAACACAATATTTACAAACACTTCAATTCAGTACCAGCGTATTACTGCTAAGTGTAAGAAAATACTGAGAGAATGAGTAAATAAATAGTATGAGATTGAGAAAATCAGCAAAGATAATACATGATACCAAAACAGTCAAGTCACACTTGAAAATCAGGGTTACAAATCGGTGGAAAACGTATGTTAAATTTCCGGAAACATTCCAAATAATTTTGGGAAAACTTTTGGAAACAGCACAGATATCATCAGAATTTATTCTGTACTCAACAAAAACATGTCTAGAACTCTCTCTCCCTCTAGAGGACTTCACGTTGTAACTGCATTCTGTTAATAAACATTTCACCTTTCTCACTCACCTTTTTATCACTGTATGCATAGAAGAGGACAACATCTGATAAGGTCTCACAAACATCCCATCACAAGATGTGTTTGCTTTATTTAATTCATATTTGAATAAATATATAACATTTATAATTAAAACATAACTACAGAGCTTTTGACACACACACAACACAACACACACACAAACAAGTAAGTTGGAAGACTGAAAATTGGACTGAAGTGGAAGTGGAAGACTGAAACCTTATATATATATATATTTTCCCCCCAGATTAAATCAAATGTAAACCTTAATTAAGTATATTAAGTAAAGTAAAGCTTTATTCTTTGTTGTCAGAATAATAACACAAATATGCCTGTGTGTGTATCAGGCAGTGGACTCGCGGGACTCTATGGCGATGGGCTTCTGTACTCTCAGTGCTTTACTTGGATCATTCGTTAAATTGAACAACCGTATCAATGGCAGTGAAGACTTCCGATCCATCGGAATCCTGGACATCTTCGGATTTTGAGAACTTTGAGGTGAGAGCCATTATGATGAGTTTGAACCTGCTGGTCATGACGAGTGTTATTCTATTCTTTCTGCTTGATGTTTTTCTTCTTCTTCTCAGGTGAACCGGTTTGAGCAGTTTAACATTAACTATGCAAACGAGAAGCTTCAGGAGTATTTCAACAAGCCACATTTCTCTCTAGAACAACTTGAGTACAACAAGTAAGTAAGGTCATTACAAATTTGAACACTTTCACCGACAGCAAAACTCACTTCGAAGGCAACCAAGGCACACGGCAAACATCTAATTCCTTGCCATTTATTTCTCCGTGTTTGTTTGTGTTCATAGAGAAGGGCTGGTCTGGGATGATGTCAACTGGATGGACAACGGAGAGTGCCTTGATCTCATAGAGAAGGTAAAAACACGAACACAGACCCATTTAGAATTAAACACTGTCTACATTCTGACGCTATGTATCTGAGTCTGTCTGTGCGTGTGATTTCTCTGCAGAAGTTGGGTTTGCTCGCTCTTCATGAATGAGGAGAGCCATTTTCCTAAAGGCACTGACGGCACGTTGTTGGAGAAACTCCATAGCCAGCATGCTGTAGGTCATACACAGACATCATCATTTTTCTGAAGGGCAGCAGGTTTACATGAATAAGAGCTGTAAGCAAGAATGTAACCAAAGAGCCAAAGCAAACTTTTAACCCAACACAGATTTGAATATCGGGCATAAAATCACCCTGAATATTGGAACTGCTGTGTAATCACTAATCTATATATCTCTCCATCTTATTAGAGGAATCAGTTCTATGTTAAGCCTCGTGTTGCAGTTCACCAGTTTGGAATCAAGCATTATGCAGGAGAGGTACAACACCCCCTTTTTTATTTTTTTATTTTTTTTACTTTTTTATGATTTATATATGAGTAAATTAGCATTTGTAAGCATCTTTCAACAACCAGTGACATTATACTCAGATATCAAGTTTCATAATAGTGTTTCATATTAGATCATATTTCATAATATGCAGGTACAGGTACAGATGCTGCTTATAAAGTAATATAGCTTGTCATTTTAATGTGCATAGTTTTTTTGTATTTCTTAAGAGTCAAGAGGCATTATTATTTATTAACATAAGCAGTGTTTTATTAAATATATGATTAAATAGACTTTTAATTTAAATAGACTTTTTTAATTACAGCCACTAAGTTGTTGATCATATTAATATACATTAATACATACAATAAATGTAGTTATGAAATGATAACTTTTGCATTTTTAATAAGATAAGTGCATAATTTGGATATTTCAAAACATTTATATTATAAAAACATTATTTGTACGGCAAAGTTTCATTTGGAAAAAAGAAAGATAAATTGTAGTCTCTTCACTGTAGTGTGCTGGATATATCATGTGTTATGGTGTATATAATAGAGAATGTTACCTGTGGTGAACATCCGCTTTACAGGTGTCATGTCTCAGATTAATATCCTGCTTTTTGTCTCCAGGTTGTGTATGATGTCAGAGGAATCCTGGAGAAGAACAGAGACACTTTCAGAGATGATATTCTCAACTTACTCCCAAGAGAGCAGGTGTGTGTGTGTGTATGTACTGTATGTATGTAGTTGTGTGATTGTTCTCTGTGAGGTCATTTGTTCACATTGCTCCTGTTCCATGCTCAGGTTGGATTTTGTGTATGATCTTTTTGAGCGAGTGAACACCTGGACTGGACAGGACACAGTCAAGTGCGGCTCAAAGTATCGCAGACCTACTGTTAGCTCCCAGTTTAAGGTAAGAAACTACAACTCCCACAATGCTTTAGAATAGGTAAACAGTAACTAAATTTAAATGTAAGTGAAGGTAAAAAGATATTTGACTGAATATATTTTTACTCTTATTTCTGCAGAAATTTCAAAACATTTATTTAAAAAGTTTAACAAGTCTGTTTATCTAAAGAAAATTCAAAACTATTAGAGTATTGTCTGTCCATCTTTCAGTTATAATAAATAATAACCTACTAAAGGTATTATTTAGTAGATGAAGTGTATTAGGTATAAAACATTTTAACATTTTGTAACAGATTATTTATTTCTGTTTACCCAGAATTCATTGCACCTCCCTGATGTCTACCCTTAGTACCTCCAATCCATTCTTTGTACGCTGCATTAAACCCAACAATAGCAAGGTATGTGTCTCACACACAAATGAATGAACATTAAATGTCTGCTTCTTAACCCAAGAAGCAGGTTGTGTGTCAGTTTGTGTAACTTTGTATTATGTTCAGGGTGGAATTAATGGTGATATCCAGTTTTGAGTGGTTTCGTTTATTTGAGAATGCCAGTCGGCTCAAATTTATGGACAGGTTCCAGTGCAGACATCTACAACATATCAAATAGACCCGCACACTATCAGATGGTCATCATGTGTGTGGCTGTATATCTCTCCATTTTCAGTAGCGACATAAGGATATTACATCATTTACTCGATGTGAAGATTTAAGTCTCCTTTGAGAGACACAGACACATGCTCTGCACACTTTTCTATTCAGACTGCATTGGACTCGAGGCCATTCAGCAGGCTGCCTATTAACTCTACAGCAGATGTGTGTTTTGTGTATGTTAGATTCTCTTTGTGGACTTGTTTGAGGTCAGTGCAGTGGTGTTAATGGGACGCATCAATTCTGTTCCATTCTACTTTTGCTTTCAGATCATGCATAAACTAATCTATGCCGAAGTAAATCAATTTGCAAATTCAGCCTCATGCAGAAGTCAGAAGTATATACTATATCTCAAATTTATATTTACTATGTATACATTATTTAAATTATATATATAAAAGCACCTCTGGTAAACAAAATAATAATAAGAGAGTAATAATTATAATAGTTAAAAACTGAAATAATTTAAGAGAAATCAAACAGACACGTGATAATTTTTTTGACTTATTATTGTTTCCCTTTTTTCTTTTCAAAATAACTTGACTTATAGTAAATAAAAATATAGATAAAATATAAGCTAAAAATTTATAATTTTTTAAATTATGTCTATCATGTATAGCATCTATCAATTTATCTGTTTTAAATTTTAGCGATGTATTTAATATTCAATTCTTATTAAAATAGTTCTTCATTAAAAAAAGGATTATTATAATCATTTATAATATAAATATACAATGTTTTGTTTATTAACTAATTTACAATTATTTATGATATCTCTTTATAAGTCTGGCTTTCTGTCAATTATATTTTAGTTGTATGTCTATGTCTATCTCTCTCTCCGCTGTTCCCCCACTTTATTTGAATGTAAACAGCTGGGGTGGCTTCTGCCCCTTTTCTACCCACAATGCATTTTCTCTCCAATGTCCCCTTCCCCCTTTGAACACAAATTAGCCCAGCATGGGTCTGATCTCCAAGGCAACCAGCAGTGTGTGAATGAGAGCGGAGAGGTTGGGTGTGTGTGTGTATGTGTGTGTGTGTGTGTGTGTGTGTGTGTGTGCGAGCTGACCAGTTGATCACTGGCTCGTTGAGAACATATAGTCGCTCAAAGCTGCTGACGGTCACAGGATGAGAAAGGACACATTACTGTACAGTAAGCTTTCATTTATCATTAAACTAAACTGTCAGCCAGTTGTTGAAAAACAGAATTGATGTAGTGATGTTTAGACAGATGCTTAGAGTTTTCCAGATGTTTGAATATCCATTTGACTGTGACATAGTCTTCAATTATATGAGTGGTCAGATATCTGTTTCCCTGTTGAGTAATGAAGATGCTTATTAAAGAGGAGATTTATGAAAACTGTTTGCACTATTCTGATGGTTTGTTTCTTAAAGGGATAGTTTTAGGGATACAGTGAAAAGACATTGGGGTCCAAACAACATTGGACCCCCGTGACTTTCACTGTTTGCACAAAAACACTGACACATTTTTCAGAATAACTGCTTTTGTGCTTCTAAGACAAAAAATAGAGAATCCGGTTTGGAACAACATGAGTAAATGAAGATAGAATTGTCATTTTGGGTTGAAATATCCCTTTAATATGTTTTATATTTAGTAGTATTTGTTTTTCTGGGAGACGATTAAAGAGACATGTTGTCCCTCCCACCATGAAGCACTCTGACATTGATCCTGTCTGCTTTCTCTGACTTGTGCTGCATGTATCAGTATGTTAATGTGCCTCTGACTATAATGAATGATTGTGTGTGTGTGTGTGTGTGTGTGTGTTGGTATTGACCTTAGGCTCACAGCTCTCATTCACCACTCATCTCCTCATCTCACTTTCATTCTGGTTCATTCCTCCTTCCACAGAGATGACATTTAGAAGTGGGGATCATAGTGCCCCATTTCCGACCTCACCCCCACACAGGGTCAAAGGTCAGGAGGAGAGGGGGTGGTGATGTCCTATTAAGTGTGTTTGAAGAATGAATCCACTCAAAGCTCAGCCAATCTATATTTGACAGCAGAATAAATTCAGCTAATTTAGATTTTTTTAGAAGGGTGAAGAAACTGTAGAAATGTAAATTGTTACAATGTTTCTGTCTTTCTTTTGCAGATGCCCAATCAGTTTGAGCAGTCTGTAGTCCTCAACCAGCTGAGATATTCTGGGATGTTGGAGACTGTTAAAATCAGGCGTTCTGGGTTTCCGGTTCGGAGAACGTTCAAGGATTTCTGTGCCAGGTTTGTCCCCCAAACACAACAAACTCACATATTTCTGCTAAAAAAATGTATTTGTTCTGAAACTTTTTCATTCTGGTTTCCTTTTTTTTGGGAAAATACACAGAGATTTTATTCAAGTTTATATAAGTCTTTACAATACCACTTTTGGCATAGTTAAGTCATTATCCTTTTTTTCAATCCTAACAAGCCTAAATTTTTGGACACATTTTGCACCATTTCACATTTTTCTATTTCTATTGAAATCAATAGATTCACAGTATTCACTCACTTAAAGTCTTGTGTTTAGACTCTTTTGCAGGACAATTTAATCACCATTTTATTTTTTATTTGTCAGGTACTATGTGTTGATGAGGGGTTTGGTTATGTCAGATGACCCAAAGGGGCGGTGCCTCCTTCTTCTGCAGCTCTATGACAGCAGCAGTGCTGAATGGCAGCTGGGAAAAACCAAAGTGAGCAACAATGTGTATCTTTGTGGGTAGCTGGCATTAAATAGTTTATAATTTTCACAATACAGTTGAATAAGACAGGTTTAGCAGCATTGCATATAGTGTTCCAATGTATTGTGCATGAAGTTGTATTATAGACACTGAATATTTTTATTTGAATATATATATTTTAAATAAGCTATTGAAGGCAGAAGGTGACTAAAATAATAAATAAGTGGTGATCTTGGTCCTGAGATCACTTTCTCCCTTTTACATTTGTATAAATTCTAACTTGAAAAAAATGTCTTTAAACTTTTTTGAATGCACCAGCTACCCAGAATGCTGAATAGAATAGGTTTTGTTCAAGTAAAACAGTTTGAGAGATACATTCCTGTACATCTAAACTTAATTTATTGGTTTTCTGGTGTGAATGATGCCTATATATCGGTTGTTTTTAGGTGTTTATGAGAGAAAGTTTGGAGCTGCGGTTAGAGAAACAAAGAGAAACAGAAGTGCTCAAAGCGGCTTCAATTATTCAAGCTCATATACTGGGCTACAGAGCACGGTAAACACACTTACACACATTGTTGGGGTTAACGCATTACAAGTAACGTGAGTTATGTAATCAGATTACTTTTTCAAGTAACCAGTAAAGTAACGCATTATTTTTTAATTTACAAAAAAGTATCTGAGTTACTTTTTCAAAAAAGTAACGGCAGTTACTTTGTTTTCCCATTTATTGACTGACAAGTCTCCTGTCCCCATATTGGGAGAAATTGGAAAAACAGAGGCATTGTGTGAGCAAAATGAATTACAACAGTGAAATGCAAACTCAGAATATGACGCAAACCTGCAATAATTAAATATGTTAAATAACACAAATGTATCTAATCCCATTTTGTTAACTAATGTCTTTGCTGCTGACCTTTATGATCCAGTTCATCCGTACTAATAAGCACAAATTACTTTAGATAAACTATCAGTTGTGCTTCACTGTTTTTGTTTTTACATTTTTTTTTATTTTTATTAATTGCTGAAGAGTGTTGAACCTGAATTTACTTTTCCTTCATTGTTTGGTTTATTCATTACACTTTTTGTTATAAAAGGGCTTTTACATTTGTTATAAATAGAACTTCTTATATTAAAAAAACAATCAAGCCCTGCTCATATTTAAAAAGTAACGCAAATGAAACGCAAAAGTAACGTAACGCATTACTTTCCAGAAATAAAAGTAACCAAGTAACTGAATTTAGGGAGTAATGCATTACTTTTAAAAGTATCTTTCCCCAACACTGCTTACACGTTTATTCACACACTCACTTCCAGTTAGTGCCATCTCTCATGTACTCCCTCTGTTTCTGCTCTCTGCTGGTTATAGGACGCAATACAGGCGGTTGTTGCAGTGCATTGTTGTCATTCAGAAAAAACTACCGCGCAATGTATTGGCGGCGGCGTTTCCAGATGATGCGCTGGGCCACCGTGACCCTGCAGAAGAGACTCAGAGGGCAAAGGGCACGACGGCTCTACATTCACCTTTTAGAGGAGAAGAGAAAGAGAGAAGAAGAAGAAGAGAAGAAACGAAGAGAAGAGCAGGAGGCGCTAGAGAGGTAGGCAGTTAAATGGCCTGTATTATCTACGTTTATGGTTATATTGTTTGTTTCTTAGTTTCTGATTTTCTTGTGATGTTTTTTTTTTTTTCCAGAGAGAGACAGCGCATGGAGTTGGAGCTCCTAGCACAAGCAGTTAGTGAAACAACTGTTTATCAGTCTATCTGCGGAGAAACAATACAAAAAAACTGATTAAAAGAATCTTGTTTGACATGATTATTTATTGGTTAATTTGGATAAAAATTGGTTAATTTTCATTTAAATTACTTTTGGTTTCAGTGCAACATGCATGTGACATACAAGCGATAGTCTGTTTATGTAGAAAGTTGGGTAATGCTGTCTTTTCTCTCTGTTCAACACAGGCAGAGGAAGCACGAAGATTAGAGGAAAAAAATAAAAATGAGCAGATTCTAAATTTCTTGACCGAGAGTGCCACACCAGACAGTATTATACCAGAGAGTAGCCCACTTCAGAACGGCCCGCCTGAGAACCCTGAACCTTTCTCTATGGCAGAGAAGTCACTGGTGGAGCAGGTGTTTGATGAGGAGTTCGAGGGAGAGACAAACCAGGCATCACAGGTGGAGGAGATCTTGCGTTTGGAACGTGAGATTGAAGGCCTGCGGCGACAAAAAGAGGCTCAGGAGCAGAGTCTAACCACACAGTCGCTGCATCGTCTGCAGTGGCTGCGTGATCAGGAGCTGCGCAGGCTAGAAGAGGAGGCCTGCAAGGCTGCGCAGCAGTTCCTCACCTCACTTAACTTCGATGAGATCGACGAGTGTGTGCGTAACATCGAAAGCTCGCTGGGAGGGTCCGGAGGCTCACAGCAGGAGGGAGCCAGAGGTGAGGAAGATGAGGTGGATGAAGGCCTGGGAGTGGACGAAGATGGGTTTAAAGACTCTCCTAACCCCAGCGAGCACGGTCACTCTGACGGACAGCGTACAAGCGGAATCCGCACCAGCGATGATTCCTCAGAGGAGGATCCTTATGCAAACGACCGTATGCCTCTGCCCCCTGCCCTGCCCATCATCATACCCTCAGCCTATCATGCTCCGCCCTTCAGCAGTGGCTTCACCTATTCTCACACTGTTCAGGAAGAGGAGGCGGAGCTAATCCCTCCGGATGAAGATTCGGATTATGATGCAGATGATTGTGATGAAGGAGGCATCATCATGCGGCCTCCCAGCCTCCCACCTCACAATGACCACTGGTCACGTGACCACCGCAGCTCCTTGGCAACCAGCACAAGTGTTAGCTCAGGGGCATATCGCTTCAGCTCAGAGGGGCCGCAGTCTTCTGTGAGTTTTTTTTACATGTTATGTAGAGTCAATTTAAGTTTCAATTATATTATAATAAATATTTGATTAGATTTTTCAATTGAGCTTTTTTATGATTTCAGTAATTATTCGATTTTCATCAGTTTGGGAATGTTGAGCCCCTTTCACACTGCACGCCGGACCCGGCATATTGCCGGAACATTGCCAGGTCACCTTCTGTGTGAAAGCAACCACATCCCGGGATTGATTCCGGCATTGAACCCGGGTCGGGGACCTAGTAACATTGCCGGGTTCAACCCGGGACGAGCGCTGTGTGAACAAAAGCCAGATCTAATGCCGCGTCAGAGTGATGACGCATGTTATCGCGCGACTCTTTTACCGGCTGTTTTGAAGGAAGATCAACGTTCGCGACAAAAAAATATGTGCTAACGAAGCAGAAATCAGTTTGTTCCTCACTTTCCGAACTAAGGCTGAGATCGTTCGCTTGCTTCAGTGAAAATATAACGTGCCTGACGTTTTCGACTCGTACATTACACCCTGATGTCATGTTTCGTTAAGGGATCTTTACCGGTTGTGTGTGGAAGCACGCACATATCCCGGGTAATCACTGGCAGTGTGAAAGTGCAAAATCAAGCGATCCGGGAACAATTGTCGGAACACTTTACCTGTGTATTTGCTGGAATGGCAGTGTGAAAGGGGCTTTGTAGAGCATGGAGAGATCAACACCAAGGTCATAGGTTTGAGTCCCAGGAAAGATATGAAATTAGAAATGATGTACTGTAAATGCAATGCAAGTCACAGTTCTTTTACAATATTAAATTTTTTTGCTGTATTTTTGGTCAAATAAAAGTGGCCTTGGTCAGCATAAGATATTTCTTTCAAAAACATAAAAAAACATCTTACAGATCCCAAACTTTTGAATGGAGATGAATGCTGTATCATGATTTCAAAAGCATGCAATTATGTTGTTGTTTTTTGCTGATGTGCTTTTCTGTTTCTCAGTTTGAGGACAGTGAAGATGACTTTGATAGGTTTGACACTGACGATGAATCATCTTACCGGCGGGATTCTGTTTATAGCTGTGTCACGCTCCCCTACTTCCACAGTTTCCTTTATATTAAAGGTACCTCTTTCTTTATGATGTTTGTTTGATTTCAGAGCTTGGAAGGCAATGTAATAAAATACATATCACTATTTATTTTTCTCCAAACAATTTCGCAGTTAATTTGCACGCGCAAACTTTAGTATTGTTGCTTATTTCAGCTATATGTGCATTGCCTATCTTTGCATTTCATTAACGTAAAGTCTAGACATACCTATAATCTTTGTCATCATCACATGTATGTTGCAGGTGGCCTGTTGAACTCCTGGAAGCGTCGCTGGTGTGTGCTGAAGGATGAAACATTCCTGTGGTTCAGGAGCAGGCAGGAGGCGCTCAAACAGGGCTGGCTGCTGAAGAAAGGTGGAGGCTCCTCTACACTCTCTCGGCGCAACTGGAGACGACGCTGGTTCGTCCTGCGACAGAGCAAACTTATCTACTACGAGAACGACACAGAGGAGCGAATGAAAGGCATGCTGGACATGCATGAAGCCAAGTAAGACCTCAGGAAGTGCTAAACTTGTCAGTCAAAAAGATAAATTATTTTCTTTTAAAGACTGTAGCCTAAAGACCTGTTCACTCCAAGATAACTTTTTTGTTGTTGCTGTAGAAATGTTTGATTTGAAATGGTACATAAAGCAGCAAAAAGACAACAAAGCATAATTAATTCTGTGTATGTTTGTTCTTCTGTTATTTCTCTCTTTCGTTTTGTGTGATTCTTTTAGAGAGATTATTGATGTAACAGGGAAGGAGAATGGGATTGACATTGTCATGCCAGGGAGAACATACCACCTTGTTGCAGAAACTGCAGAAGATTCCAGGTAAGTGTTTGGTTTATATATATATATTTTTAAATCGTGTGCTTCAAGCCTTGATGGTTGTTTCATAAATGTGTAGAAGTGTTGAACTGAGCTTTTTAAGCCATCTCTGTGTTGTGTGCAGTCATTGGTTCAGCGTGCTAAGTCAGGTGCACATGTCGACAGAACAGGAAATTCGAGAGATGCACGATGAACAAGCAAATCCTCAGAATGCTGTGGTTAGTATTACACACAAACACATACACTGAAATTTGTTCATAAGATATTTAGAAAAGATGATTGTGTTTTTTATAGGGCACATTGGATGTGGGAATGATTGATTCTGTATGTGCCTCTGACAACCCAGAAAGGTAAAAACACACACATATAAAATACTTATATGCACACTGTTCTCTTCCTGGCTTGTTGTGTTCGTTGTTTTACATTTTATATTATTATATACTGTGTCTTTAACTTGTTTCTTTATTGCTAAATTTGATCTAAGAGCTGTTTTTTACTACACTTTGTGTACTATGAATATCGTTGGCTCTATCACAAATTGCTTCTGGATAAAGGAATCTGCTAAATGAATGTAAATGTTTAAACCAAATTTTAACTAGTTTTCCCTTTTATTCCGGGTAGACCATACAGTAAATCATACACATTATCATATACAGACATTAAAATATTGTAAATGTTTATGCTATTTTTCTCTCTTCAGGCCAAATGCCTTTGTTATAATCACAGCTCATCGTGTGCTACATTGCATGGCTGAATCAGCAGAAGAAATGCATCACTGGATCACATTGCTCCAACGCACCAAAGGAGACACACGTGTGCAGGGACAAGAGTTCATCATCAGGGGTGAGAGGTCACCTACTCAAGTCAAAAGCCAAACTCACTTATTTATGGCTTGTCTGAAAATAATTGTATCATTCAGTTCACTCATGTAATAATGCAGTTACAGTTATTGTTTGAGAACGTTTCATCATTCTTTCTAGTCAGTCATAGAATCAGAGTGAAACCTGGATGAAAACCTTCACAGATTGAGGTTTGGTTAGAAAATAACGTGATCATTTTTTATAAAGATTATTTAAAACTTTATGTTTTTGTATTTAATATATTATGATTGTTTTTAATGCTTAATATACAAAAAACATATAATGTTATTTAATTGAAAATAAATTGAGTTTAGAACATTTTATATCCTTTTTTAATCAAATCATATGCATAATGTGTATTATATAATTGACTTGAATTTTGGATCTGAAGGATTATTTCATATTAGGACAAATAACGAGAAAAATTATGTTATAATGTTTTACTAGGATGCCGTGAACTGCGAACTGAATTCAGTGTGAAAAATTGTCTAAGATCTCTTCCTGTCTGTTACTCCCTCTATTTCGCTCTCCAGGTTGGCTGTATAAAGAGATTCGGGGCAGCAGTCGTGGGAATCTTAAGTTAAAGAAGCGCTGGTTTGTGCTGACTCACAATTCTGTGGATTATTATAAAAGCTCAGAGAGAAACGCTCTTAAACTGGGCTCTTTAGTGCTTAACAGCCTCTGCTCTGTGATCGTTCCTGATGAGAGAGTCTTCAGAGAGACTGGTCAGCATATTTATATGAACACGTAAATAACAGTTAGTACACCAACCGACCTTTACATTTTTCTCAGACACTAACTTATATTTGTTTGTGTGTAGGCTACTGGAATGTGAGCATATTTGGCCGTAAGCATTCATATAGGCTGTACTCTAAGCTGCAGACGGAGGCTAGTCGGTGGGCCAGCGCTGTACAGACGGTCATCGACGGCAAACCGCTCATCGATACATCCACGCAACAACTAATTCAAGACATCAAGGTAACACACACACGTATATGCACATACATTCACGTTTTTGTAACATCCTTTTTTTTTAATACTGTTGTAAATGTTTGATTTCAGGAGAACTGTCTAAATTCGGAGGTGGTGGAGCAGATCTACAAGAGAAACCCAATACTGCGTTACACACACCACCCTCTACATACATCCCTCCTGCCTTTACCCTATGGAGATGCACAGCACAGCCGTGAGTAAAACACACACACACTCACATATGCTCAAATAGACCCCAACCTTCTTCATGAACACTCTGTACATGCATGTTTTTAGCTGACAAAGAGAGAAGTTATGGCACGCTGCAGGCTGAGGCCCTCAAGCTCTTCAATGCTCTTCATCAGCTAGAGACGGAAGACAATCCCATCCCTCACATCCAGGGGCTCCTGCAGACGGCTCATGACCTACGACCCCTAAGAGATGAACTCTTCTGCCAGCTCATCAAACAGACAACACACCACCCAAAGCCAGCTGGCCCCGCCCACATCAGTGGCTGGCGAATAATAGCCTGCATGTGCTGCACATTTAGCCCCGCCTCCAGAAGTATTCTCAAATACCTGAAATTTCACTTCAAGAGGTCAGTGTGAATTTTCTGTGTGTGTATGTGGGGTATTTTGTTCTGACAGGCTGACAGAAGGTTAAAAGAGAGAAATTAGATCATAAAATATCAAATCAGCACACTACCATTCAGTTTATGGTTAGGATAAGTTGTTTTTTTATTATTATTAATCTTATATATTTAAAAAAATATTAATGCAAAAACCTTTGTCAGTCTCGTTAAGTAATTAGTCAAAGAGGGCCTTAAAATATAGGACCAACATAAAAAAAAAGAAAAGAAAACCTACCATTGTAGGCCTCAACACTACAATGTACAGTAAGAAAATGTATAAATATTTTACAAGTGTCAACAGTGTCATTAAATTTGTAGTGTTCTTAAAGACTTAAAGTGAGCCTTAATGATAACAAGAGTAATTTAAATAAAAAAATCAAGGAAATACACAAATTAATGACAATTTCCTAAAATATTAGGAAAAATCTTGGCTGATTATGCCATTAAGAACACACCCAATGAAAGGAAGATCTAACTATGATTTAACTATGTCACAACTGATTAGACTTTTCTGTTCAGGACACGAGAGCTGTACCCAGGCACCGAGATGGAACGGTATGCAACCTTCTCTCAAGAAGCCCTACGGCATGTGCGTGGACGTGAGTGTGTCCCTTCACAGGAAGAGCTGAGGGCCATACTGAGCAGACAGGAAATGACATCCACAGTTTACTGCCACGGTGGCGGGTCCTGCAAAATCACCATCAACTCACACACAACTGCAGGAGAGGTACGTAAATACATCCACGCACATATGCATGAGCGCTTCAGAACCACATTAACCTGTGTGTGTGTGTGTGTGTGTGTGTGTCTGATGGTCTCCAGGTGGTTGAGAAGCTGCTGAAGGGTCTCTCAATGGAGGACTGTAAGAACATGTTCGCTTTGTTTGAACATAACGACATCACAGACCGAGCCATAGAGAGCAGGACTGTGGTGGCTGACGTCCTCGCTAAGTTTGAAAAGTGAGTCTCCCCTCCAGTTACCATCCCCTTCAGTTATAGAAATATATAGAAAGAGAAAAATATTAAATACTAAATGTATACAGTTAAAACCATAACTCTAAAACCATAGAACACTAAATCTGATGTAAAGTGATTAAAGGTGCTATGAAATGATTTAAAATGATCTAAAAGCATGTAAGCAAACATAAATGCATTAGAGGCAGAGAGAGCTTTCTGATTGGTTAAAAAAAAAAGAGTGGGTCGCTCCTCACACGTTAAGGCTGGTGTGATTTCTGTTAGGTACCATAGGGAGATTTAATGCATCATGTTACACAGAAAATCATTGTTTACAGCACTTTTAATTTTTTAATTTTTTATATGGAATAACATGAGGTGACATTCTCTCTCACTGTTTCTCTCATTAAGGTTGGCAAATAAAGGACAGGAAGGAATGGGCTGGAAGTTTTATTTCAAGCTTTTCTGTTTCTCAGAGCCTGAGAGTGTCCCTGCTGACAGTGTGGAGTTTGCATTCATGTTTGAACAGGTTTGATTTCACTTCTGGAACACATAAAATAACTGGGCTATTCAAATTTAACTCATTTAATTAATCACATTAATTGGCACATATACAAATATTTGCAGAGAATATTGTGGCAGTTGAAAAAAATGTGTAGTCATTACAAGAAGTGGCTTTAAAAGTTAATATATTGTCTACTTTCGATGTGTGTGCACATGCAAACAACTGTGTTGTCTCACTGTTTTCAAAATCTTACATCTGTAGCACCACATTTATTAATATTAAGTGTCATGAGTGTAAAAAAATGTATCATGAGTTCCCTGCATTCTGTTAAAGGGATAGTTCACCCAAAAATGAATATTCTGTCATTTACTCACTTTTAAGTTGTTTCAAACCTGTATGAGTCTCTTTCTTCTGTTGAGGACAAAAGAAGATATTTTGAAGAATGTTGGTAACAAAACAGTTTACGGTAGCCATTGACTTGCATTGTGTTTTTTCCCAATCTATGGAAGTCAATGGCTACTGTCAACTGATGAGCGATGAACTACCCTTTAAGTATGCATGTTCATAGTTTTTAATAATGAAACTAACATATCTTTAGGGTGATTTCGTTGTCAGTATTTAACAAATGAAATTGAAATGTCTCTTTCTCTCTCTCAGGCCCATGAAGCTGTCATTAGGGGTCACTATCCCGCTCCAGAAGAGACTTTGCAATTTCTGGCTGCTCTTCGGCTCCAGTATTTGTTGGGGGACTACACTACCCAGAGTGCCTTGCTTGAGTTGGAGCAGGTGTTCCCTGTGGATCGTCTGCATGCTCGAGTACAGCAGTCTGTACGGTGTTTCGCATCTGCCACGCCATCCACAGAGAGAAAGAGGAGCAGCTTTTTGGAAGGCACACTGAGGCGGAGCTTCCGAGGGTCACTGGGGCGACAGCGCCAAGAGGAGGGACCTACAGTCATAGAGGCGTGGCTGCAAGATGAGAAGGCGGGGCTGAGAAGTTGTTTGGTGGAAAAATGGCGTAAATTGCAGGGGATGGAACAGGACCAAGCCATGAAAAAATACATGAGTCTCATAAAGGAGTGGCAGGGATATGGATCAACCCTCTTTGATGTGGAGGTGAGCATGTACACACACACACACACACACACACGTGTGATCCATCAGCCAGCAAGGTCACTAAATAAATTCTCTCTGTTCTTCAGTGTATAGACGGTGTGTATCCTGGAGAGCTCTGGTTGGGCGTGAGTCGTAAGGGGGTGTGTGTGTACAAGCGCGGGGAGGCGTGGCCTCTGGAGTTGTTTCCCTACGAGGTGATTCTGTCCTTCGGTGCACCACAGCCAAACATCTACAAGATCAGCGTGGAGGGACGAGAGCTGCTCTTCAACACCAACATGGTACAAACTTTCCTTATTTACTTGCATGCTTCCACAGTAAACAACCCTAGAAGTCCTCATTTATAGTAACTTGTTGCCTTATCGGTCAAATCTTCCACAAACCTGTGAATAATTTTTTTAATCTATTTAAGAATGAATCATGTAGTGTGGTTTGGGAATTAGTTCAGGAATGTAATTGTTTAATGTAGTGGAATAAAAATACGATATAATGCATTGAAATACAGTAAAATAGAATAAAATAAAATTGATTCAAAAACAGTAATAAAGTAATAATGCTCCGTCAATGTCCACCATTGCCACTTAGCAACCTTCCTAAACTTGATAAAGGCCTGAATGTTCATATGTTTTTTCCAGGATTATTATTTTTGTTAACTAAAACCATGAAAAAGAAAGAAAAAAAGACAGAAAATATTTACAAAAACGTTATTTATATAAAAAAAGGCTAAATACAACAGTCATTGACTGAAATAAAATACATAAAAAAATATAAAAATATATATTTCTCACTTTTGTTTCATTTAACTTAAAAATATATATATAAAATAAAAATAATACTAATATAAAAAAATAATAATAAATGACAAAAACACAACAAATTAGTTAAATATAAAAAATTTAAATAAAATATACTTAAAGAAAACTATCAAATTCAAACGATCAAAATATCAAATAAAACTATAAAAGTAATTTAATGATACTAAAATAACTCTAGATTCCTCTCTGTGTTTGTCTCTGCAGGTGATGGGCATTGCAAAGCTGATGAAGGCTTACATCAGTCTAATAGTGAAGAAACGTTTCAGCACTTGTCAATCCATCAGCAGCCACGGCAGCAACTGGTGATCTCTCACTTCTGACAAACGCTTTTTATAAATGTGCCTTTGAGGTTAAGCATCAGCAAACAGAACAGTTTACTTAGGAATTCACAAAAAAAGTGACCATTTACTGCTCAGTGCGAAAAAAGACAATATCATGAGACACTTTCACAACAGACACTATCATGTTCCCACAGACACACACATTGAGTTGTTGTGCTTGAAACTGTGCCACACCTACATTTCTGTTCACTGAACCCCACAGTTTACATTGCAAGTCAAGTCCAGTTGCATTTCTTTGGAATTCTGCAGGCAGAAAGTCCAGTCCGAAATATCTAGCACTCAAATCCTGTGCCTTTAAAATACATAGAAATATACACACATATACAAACACACACAGAGTTCCCTTTTTGTCTGTTTTATATGTACATTGTTTAAAATATATGTTTTATATATATATCTGAGGAGCTGTATATTTTATTAACCTTTTCTGTTGAACTGCAGGATTGTGATAATACTATTGGATTTACTCCCTCTTGTCCTGTTATTTTTCTACTGTAAGCCTATAAAAACACTAAAACAACTTTCTCATTTTATATCTTTACTGTGCAGTAGTTTATATAATATTTTCTGTGCTGATTTTGAATGAAAATCTGCAGATATAATTGCATTTTCGGTGTAGACTTGAGCTGCTTAAGAAGATTATAAATGTGCTTACGATGTTAAAACATATTTGTAATTATTTCACTCCTAACATTTTATATTACGTATACCTTAAATAGCTTCTTAAATTGCTCAGCTAGGGTTTGATATCTTAAGGGCACAATGGTTAAAATGCTTACAAACATCAAAATATCTAACTACCAACTCCATTTCATTATGTTTCTGCTCTAATACAAGCAATATGAGATGTAATGCCGTAAAGCATTGAAAGATGACAATGTGTAAGATCTTTCTGGGGGTCATTTAAAATCGAGTGGTAATCAAATAAATTGACACAATTTGCCTAGAACAGAATGCATTGCAGCAAATGTTGTTTTTTCAATGTTTGTCCAACTTCTGCAATCCCTTGTGTTTTTCCATTACCTCCTTCTGAAATCAATGTATTTGCAGCCTTGTCTGGTGTGGCATTAATCTCTGAATTCTTTGATTTCTAATAGAGAGTAGTACAGGATCTGTGTGGCGTTCTGACTGTATGCAGAATTTTCAGATCCAATTTGAGCTTTGCATGTGTTGAAATATTTTAACTTTTGCATCTAGACCACATGAAACTGCCTGCCCATCTACCCTAGCATTGATTTTTTTTTTTTTTGTCTTCTCTCCATTTCATGGAAGTCTATTTCTGCCACAGAATAAACAAAGGTAATTGCAGCTCAAAATTCAGACCTTTTTTCTTGCAATTCTGATTTTAAATCTCACAATTCTGACATTTAGTGAACTTAGAATTATGAGGAAAAGTCTGAAGTGGGAGATAAAAACTTGTGAATTTGAAAGTTGAAAATTCAGAATTGTGACAAAAAAGTCCTTTGTGGAAACAAAAAACAGAATTGCAAGCTGCAAGCTCTCAATTTATGATATATATATATTTTTGACAAAATAATTATGCTCCGTCATTGTAAATCTCTTTGGATTAAAGTGTCTGCTAGATGCATTAATCTAAAAGTCTTTTTTTTTTTGCATTTATCTTTTTAGCGATTTTTTGAAAAAATTTTCCGCTTTGTCATTATCGTCGCTCATTTGTTTTTTTTGGAGAAACATTATGTATTATATTTAGCATAGTGAATAAGCTAATAGTAGTGGCTGCTTCACAACCAATTTGAAAGTTTTATGCAGCTGCCACTACGGAGCAAAACGTCATGTCGGAGTTGTGGGAATGCAGCTTAATGTGAAAAAGCCTGTAACTGTGGTACCTGTACAATATGGCAGGTGAAGCTTAATGAACAGCTGCAGTGATAAGTTGTAGTTTATCAGTACTGAAATTATTAAAAATCTTAACATAAAAACAATTGGTTTAAAACAAACATTCATTCGTCTAACAGCATTTATACATTTTGTGTGCATTATCATTTTGAATCAGTCTGTGTGTGTGCGGAGAGCTTTGCAGTCTTATTTAGATGCTCAAAGGCTGATTCCGAACTTCAGGCTGGAAACACCTGTTCAGTATACAATACAACTTAATACTGTATTTAATTCAGTTTGCTTATCTTCTAAAGTGCTTTTCAAGTAAGGCTCCTCCCAACACTTAGGCTCCTCCCACTGGTTAGCCACTCCCACAGAGGACGATATAGATTGATCCCTGAAAGAGTTTCATTTGATGTCAAACTGACGTGACCCTAACAACCAGCTCCCCTGAGCCTTGCTCCTGCGGGGAGAGGTCAGAGGTCACATTCAGGCACATGGAGAGGAGGCGGAGGGGGCATGGAGGCGATGACTCCAGTCGGGTGGTCTGTGAGTTTGTGTTGGAGACAGTATGTGTGTGTGTGAGAGGCAGCCACAGGTTGCGGTGCGGGCTGTGCGTGCTCTCCAGGTCTCGGCTTTTATCGTAGTTCTGGACGTCCCAGAAAAGATTAACAGCTCGCCAGCGTATCAGCACATTGTACACAGCACCACCTTCATGAACAATCAGACCTGAAACACAAGCGTTCTATTAGCACTTGTAAACACTTTTAATAGTGCTGCTTATTGACTTAATTCACAAGCTGGATTATAAATTTGATTTGATATTGATTTAGTTCTTTGTACTGTATGTACAGTATATGGTAGAACACATACATTTTTCTTAAGATAATTTTTTTTTTTACTAAGGCTGTGAGCTATTCAACCCTGTAAGTTTGTATATTATTAAAGGTTCAAACTAGCAACAGAGTTCTAATTATAACATTTAATTGCTATATATTTCTGGATATAATAATCAACACTACTGTATATACAAACATTAAATTGCACATAATGCAATTTTTATAATGATATAATTTTACTCCAATTCATTGATAAAATATAAACCTTTAAACTAGTGTCTGTCATAAAAGCAAACATACTTTAAATATCACTAACTGGTTAAGTAAAAATAATGAAAATATAATACAGTGCATTTAATTATAACCAGGTGTTTTGTTTGGATTTCATTATATAATTAATTGAATTTGAAAGATGAAACTTTGTTTCCAATAAAAAGTAAGAAAGCACATAGCTTAGTGCGATTATTAGATGGGAGGTGCTACAAATATGTTTTAATGCCATTTTATTGCATCAGCCGAAAACAGCATAGACTGAAAAATCAATCTTGGGACTTAAGAATTGCTATGATTCATCGAAATGAAGATAGATTCAAATCGATTGATCGTCATTGTCAAACCAGCCCAACTTTACAGGATATCTTAGATTTGTCAGCCATAGTTAAAGGGACATGAACAAGCTAAATCAGCATATTAGCTTGAGAAAATTGTGCGGCATAGGACTAATGTGGTTTTTGTGCATATATTTGTGACTCACCGATACACACAAGGTCCATGACTGCATACATGCCATAGCAGATCTGGAACAGGATGTCACTGCGCTGCCATAGTGCTTCTGGGCTCAGTGCTGACCACAGCAGCCATGATACACTGGCCAACAGGAAGATGCCACCCAAAAACACTGCAATTGCCTGAACCTTCTCCACCAGAGTCATGGTGACAGTCTGCCACTGGCCAAATATACAAACACAGTCACTGATGCAAGCTCCAGACTGAGACTAAAGGCTGGGATACACTACATGACTTTAAATTTGATAGGATTTTAAAAACATTTGGAATCATACACTTAACGACTTCGTAAATGGTCACAGAAAAAAACTGGGCATCCTGCACTAAGGTTTAAACAATAACAGACTTTAGCTGTCCCGAAAACAACAAATTCAGGCAGAAACGTGTGCCTTGTTGCTAAGAGACACATGACAAATGAAAATAATATGTGTTCTAAATGTGCGTCTCAAACTCTGACCGCATGAAATCACAGTCTGATTAAAAATATCTGTAACGATCACCCATTACATGAATTTCTCAAATATGCAGACTTGCTCTGCCTTCTGACCACTAGCACTGATTTGTCCAGACTGTAAATCGGGGAAAAAATCTGGGCAAAAGTTATGTAATGTATTCCAGCCTTAATTTTACCGCAAATAAAAAGTCATAAAAATGCTGTTTTTAATTTCTTAAATGCTTCATTTTGGAATCATTTTCTTAGTCCGGAGCCCTGAACGATATATCATAAATGCCAGAATGTGTGTGTGTGTTCACCTGTTGTGGTGGTTTGATGTGTATAGGCAGGATGTTGAATCTATAGTTGCAGAGTTCACAGCTCCAGGAGCCCTTCTCACTGATCCACTTGAGCAGACACTGCTGATGAGCATGTCGGACAGATCCTGCACAGCGGCACGGGCTCAGCAGCTCCCCCTGCAGACGGGTCAATCAGCCAATCAAACACGTCCAATAAAGGACAGATTCAGTTGAGCTGATGATTCACTGCTGTATCATTGCTTATTGTGTGCCTTTGTAGATGAGTTGAGCATTACGGTTGTGGAACCGTGAACAATGGCACAGATTAGAGGTTTTGTCTAAATGAGGAGAACATTTAGAGTGAATGAAACACTATGCACATAATGACAGAGATTCATCTCTGTGAGTGGTCGGGAAATGATTCATCTGTGCATTCGTGAATAATTTCAGAAACATCCTCATTTAGAACTATAATGAGTCAGAAAGAGTATGCAAGACAATCACACACACACACACAAACACAAGGCGCCTCGAGGAAGCACATTAATTGCAGGAAGTGAAGAGCATTAGACACGAATGGCACAGCAGGTATTCTAATGGATCTAACCATCTCACACACACACACACACACACACCACACTCTCTGCAATAAGAATCATCAAGGTTTTCAATATTCTAATAAATGCATTAATTATGTAGGCCTAAAATAAATGTTTGTTTACAAGGGTTATATTTATCAGACTATCGTAACACTTGTCACCATTGGATTTAATTGTGAACTGCTTTGACCACCATTACCTGCATAAGACCATCAGGTTGGGACAACCAAATTCAGAATTCATCAACTGCCTCTAATGTAATTCATGAGTTTCAATTAAAAATTGCATTAGCCACTTGTGTTGGGATCACTGGCCTCACACCAGATTTCATCTAAAAATGCTTTCAGTACATGAACCTAGGTGGATTCTCAGTGATTGATTAATTGATTGACCAACAGGAAGTTGAAACTGAATTTTGAATTTGAATTATAGGAAGAGAATGAACTTAACTTGTAATTCAAATAAATTCAACACAGATCGTTTTTTTTACATATAACACTATATATTTAGAATGATTTAATATATAATAATTTATGCAAAATGTATTATTACAGTTGTGTACACTTTATTGTGATATCTGTTTATTTTATACTATTTATGTTTACGCTTTCTATGATTGTGATCGGATGCTCGGATAAAAGCATCTGATAAAATAAAAAAAAATTAGTGACATTAAGATTAGTTTGCTGTTTACTAACTCAATTAAAATTCAGTTCAAGTTCAGGTATTGAATAGGAGTTTAAAAGACGTTCCCAGCTCATTTCTGAACGGCGCACAATCCTGGCTACAACCAAAGACGTCGTTGTGACGCAAATATACACAGACCGACAATAAATAACGCTGACGGAACGATGAACGGCCTGACTTCACCTGCTCGGCTCCTTGAAAGCAAATCCGACACCCTGGAGTCGGGATGCAGCTCTCGTTGCTGCAACTGGAGCCCACTGTTTCCGGTTTCCCCACGCTCTGTCCGACGATGTCCTCGGCCGGTGTGTCCGTCCTTGCCCGCGCACCATCCTCGTTCTCGATCTCTGTGATCGGATCACTCGCTGCCGGTGTTTCAGCACCAGAGCCCGACTGCAGGTCATCCTCACCGAGCTCGCCATCGCTGCCTATCACCGTTTGGACCTGAATCTCTGCGGCGGCGACGGTAACGGTGGTGCCTCCCGGTGGTTCATCCACCGTCTGCACGTTCAGCGGACCCGCCTCTGCTTGCACGTCCATGAACGACGGCACTTAAATCAGAATGAAATAGCAAAATGATGGGGTTTGAGCTCTTACGGCCTCTATCAGATTTCCCTCCGGGATACTAGGTCTGGCCATATATCTCCGTCTCAAACATCATGCGTTCTTAGAAAGGCACACATCTGCAGATTAGATGTCCAGGCTGTGGGGCATGTTGTGCTCGGTGTCTTGTTGGCTGAAAGGAGCTTTTCCCCGGAAGACACATTTCCATTCGGGCGCGGTGCTGGTACACCGAGCAGAGAAGGCACGAGACACGCATAACCACACAGCTAACCTGCTCCGGTCCAGTGTGTGAGTGTTGAATGAGCGAGTAAAGATGAGCGACGAAGCTGTTATTGACGGGAAAGTCGTTTGAGTAAGCGTTCTGTAAAGGACCCGCGAGCCACCCACCCCGGAGCCACGCGCACTTTGCGCTTATTGCCCTTTCCAAGATTTACCAGGGTAACCATAGTTACCCACTAGTTGAAACGGTGGTCATTTTATATTATGCCTAATATGAAATAAAAGCCATCACTATGAAGCAAAGAAGAAAGACTGAAAGGTTTTTATGATGACGATAGCCAACCTTTTACATTCCAAATAGCCTACATTTATAAACATTCTGTCTGTAATGTAAAGAATTGTCATCAGTGGCATCTAAAGCTAAATCGGTGTAGCCTAAGATTTATATTTTGCCTTTAAAGTGGTGACAGAGTGATTATTTTAATATTAGCATTTTTAATTATTACTACGAAACCGGTTGAATTTCATTATAGTTAAACACGTTCAATTGTGGAATATGATAGATAACGTTTCAAAAATATCAAGGTCACCTTATTATATAAGAAATGTGTATATATATATATATATATATATATATATATATATATATATATATATATATATATATATATATATATATAGGTGGGAGAGTAGTCTGAATTAGATTCTAGCATCTTGTGCCAGTTCACACATTAAACTCCTTGCGTCAGCCTAGAGTGTTTTGACCAATCACAGCGACCAGATTTACATACCTCGACAGTTTTACTGTGTTCAGGTTTATGCGTCGTTTTGATCTAAGCATTTAATCTGTACATAAATTACAATATTACTGTTTTAATCCTCATGTTATGTTGTGTGTTTTACGTCTTTATTTTTAAATTTCCTTTTGCTAAAACTGTACCAAGATGCTGTAGGCTATAAGTGAAGAGTCATCTATTTTTCATCAAACAGGCCCTCAAAATGTTTACTTTTAACTTGCCACAGATCTTCATATTTACTGATATAAATACAGTGCTGTTGCCAGATGTAAAGTTCCTCAACTGATGTGGTGTTTCTGTCCCACAGGCATATGCTTGCAGTGTTTTATGGTTTATCTGAGGTTGTAATTACCGTCTGGTGCTCAGCTGTTAGGTTTGTGTTGTGTGTTTCTCTCAAGGCTAGGTGGGCCATATGAAACTTGTATATAACTTGCTTACCACAGGTAATAAAACTGAATTGATCCAATGCTTGCTAAGATTTGTCTTTACTTAAAGGTTAAAGATGCTATTGCTGTTACTTTATGCTTTGCTCTAAGCATGCCCTGTTCATTTTTGACTGAAATAAAAAAGAGGCTATAGAAGTACGGTGGGTTCAATGGATTGCACTGTTCACAGCCTTGGTTTCATCCTAGTAAAATTCAGGCTATGGCATCAACCCTGACAGTGTTACACAACTGGTAAAGTGGAAAAACTGGTCTTGAGAAAGATGAGAGGTGCAGAGGTGTTTTGCAGAAATAAATGAAAAACAAATGATTCAGAATGTATGACCTTTATTCACCAACTGTGCCTTCACACAACATAAAACACAAAACACACAAAAGGAGTTTGACCAGTAATGTGGGAGACACAACAACACGGATTAATAAAGTAAATAAATAAATATATTTGTAAAGTGACAACACAAAAGTGACAAGACACAAGATAGGTTCTGTAAATTAAAATGTATCATGACATGATAATAAATGTCAATATCCATGCTTAAATGAAACAATCGTTGAGTTAAAAGTTGAGTTAAAGATGCACATTTTGACTATCAATTATTTGCTCTTACTAGATTTGACTGATTTTCTCTCATACCACCGTTCACCAGAGGGAGGCATCATAACCCCTCTAAACATTTGGATAGTTCTTCAATTGTGTAGTAAAATTCTTTGTAAACTGGTAAAAGAGAACTAATTAATAATATTATATAAAAATACATGAATAATAATATATAATTGTATTATATATTACATTTACATAACAAATATATAATAATCATGAATCAAAAATCTTAACATAATAAAACGTGTAGCTAACATTAGGCCTACATAGATTGAGCAGCCCGCTTTCCTGCTTAGATAATAAAAATATATTTTAGTATTGTAATGAGTGAAAAATGAAACGTGAACTAATTGCAATGGTATTCACTTGCTTTCATTACCCTATAATACCTCATAAAACGGGTGAGAAATTTTATATTATATTACCCTTCAAAGATTCACGCAAATAGCCGTTGTGTGTCCCGCATTCACCCGGGACGTGTTTGATTCACTGTACTGTAGGTCCTTTTATTTTCACACAGCTGCCGCTTTCCGTTACAGCCGGGGCGCGCGCGCGCTGTAGCTCTCTAGTGCGTTTAAACCATAGGTCACGTGAGCAAGACGGTAGCAGCGGGCACGGTGGCACCGCAGTGGAGACACGGGCAGCTTCGCTCCTGTGCACCACTCTAGGATCAGAAGGAAGCCGAGCGAAATCGAAAACCGAGAAAACCCGACCGGTGATGACGGGTCTCCAGTAACGCGTCTGCTCGCTGTCCATCCGCGCTCACACTCATGCGGTCTGTTTTTGCACCGTGAAATACACGTTTGACACCGTGTGCTCGGGAAACACAGAGAGGCACCAAGGCTTGGATGTGCTGGAGTCCCAATGGCAGACCGTGATTCGTTACCGCTGCCGTTGGAGGTGCGCGCGCGGCTGGCGGAGCTCGAGCTGGAGCTATCGGAGGGTGAGTACGTTAGTTGCCCGTTTGTCTGGTCAGAGAGGGAGAAAGTGAACGAGAGAAGGAGAGACACATAGTACATGTATCAGATTTAAGTGAACGCTTGTTTACGTTTGCAAAACTGGACAGAGCGGTTCCGGTGACCTTGGATGAGGAAAGAAATGTGTATTTTAAGACACTTTTGATACGTTGCTGTTGGGATGTATAAAGAGAGATGTATCTTTTGGAATTTAAAGTCTCTCTCTCTCTCTCTCTCTCTCTCTCTCTCTCATATTCCGTTTCCATTCTCCATTCCAGTGAACTGTTCATAACACGGCCACCGCCTTTGTGAATATATAGGGCACGTAAATCAGTTAGAAGTGAAGCTGCATTTGTAAAGCATTGGGATATTCCTCTGCCTTTCCTTTGTTGTGTATTTTTAAGTAATACGACTTGCTCATAAAGTTTTTAACACTCGGTGCTTCTCTTTCTCTCACTCCATGATATTACTTGAGAAACCCATGTGCTATGACATACCCCTGTGATAGTTTTCTGGTCACACGTTTTGGGTTGAATATTAAATGTACAAGTAAATGTATGTAAGAATGCAAGTATATGCAAGCAAACATTCAGAATATTTGTGATGGTCATAAAAACAGCATTTTCATGGGGGCCAGTGAAATTGTTTTATGCCCTGACCTTGGTTTTCAAGATTTTATTCCAAGGACCCCCAAATATAAGGATCTCCTTGTGGGGGACCCCCTTTGTAAAATATAAGGCTTTTAAATTGATTGTTTAATGCATCTTTATATCTTCACATCTAAACAGATCTGTGTGTAAAAAAAAAAAGTTTAGTTTATTAAACTTTTCATTTATTTAACAGGTACCATAACACAAATGGTCAGATTTTTGTGCCAGATTTAGCAAGATAGCTAATTTGCATCTGTAGTCCCTGGGCAGGATGTTGTTACATGAAATTACTGCATTAACAGATATTTTAAAGCCAAAATTATGATTTATTTTTTTATTGTATTAAGTTAACTAGTCTGTGTATGTATAAGATGCTATACAAGAAACATCTTTAATAATAATAATACAATTATTTGTATACAATTTTGCATAATAAATATATTTTCAAAGTAGCTTTACAGAGAGCAAACTAAATGTGTCAAAAAAAATTTTGAGCACATGTACATTGAAGGGATGGAGAGATGAGAATTATGGACATTGATAACAAAGTAATGTGAAAATGCAAATATTTCCACTCAGTTTTTTTTTTCACTGACCCCCAAGCAGCCCCTTGTGTAATGTGGACCCCAGTCGGAAATTCCCTGCCATATAAGTCAGTAGTCGGCCCCACTTGTTGAACGTCGTCAAGGAGAGATGTTTGTATATGTTATGCCTGCAATGTGAGAAATACATTTTTCGCAAGCACAAATAATCCATGTTGTTTCTCCTCTCTACACAAAAGAAAAAACCTGCTTGTATAATAATTATACAAGAGTGGGAAAATAGTTTAAAATAGTTTCAGATGAAAGTAGCATGTCACACAGTTGCTGTAATGAGTGGTTCATGAAGACAGTGTGCCACATGGCCAGTTACAGCAGAAAGGTGTCTGGGTTTTGTGGTTTGTGTTTCATGTAGATTGCATCATTTCTTCTAACAGAGAAACCCAGAGAAGGATGATTCCCCTTATTAGGCCACATCTGCCACCATCCCTGTGTGAATGAGACAGTGCTCTGTTATTTTGTATACTTCAATCAGATATTAAAATAATCCATCATTTTGTTTGTTCCAACACAAACAGTTCAGGAGTTCAGAATGTTCCCATTGACTCCTGACCTGGTCCAGTGAAACAAGGTAGGATACTTAAGGGGGAAATATTTCACAGAATTCCTTGTTTTGAAGCTTTTTACTCTATACTTAAGACTACAATATTTCCATGTAAATATACGTTATATTTTTAACAAATTAGCGCGTGTGACATGCATTCATAAGC
Source organism: Carassius auratus (assembly GCF_003368295.1). Classification (NCBI taxonomy): domain Eukaryota; kingdom Metazoa; phylum Chordata; class Actinopteri; order Cypriniformes; family Cyprinidae; genus Carassius; species Carassius auratus. The sequence continues at coordinate 19,208,895 of NC_039244.1, read as the reverse complement.
TTGTTGTATATATCCTATTTGTGTGTATGGATTGGGGCATCTGTTGTCACTGTTCTGTTGCTTTGGCTTCTGCCCTAGTTTCCACACATACTGTCATCTGATTGGCTTTCATGCCACAGGCAATTGTTTCATTGGTTCACAGTCTCTCATGCTGTATTGGGATTGGCTCTGTGGATAAAGGCTTATGGGGGCAGAAGAGTCATTCTGGAGGATTAGGGTCTTCATTTGAACATAGTTACATACACTTACACTAATGCACTCATGCAGAATATAACCGTGTGTATGTGATCTGATTTTGATAACTGACAAGTGAATGTCACAATTTGATTAAACCGATAATATGACTTCTTTGTAAACAGACTGTTTAAGTAATATGTTGCTGTATCTATTTGTTTTTATAGATACAACACAATAATTGTAGTTCTGTACGTTCTAATAATATTCACCTGGTGAGTAGTTTATTGTAATGGTTGCAAACAGTAGATCTGTGTGTAAATATGGGTGTGTGTGTGTGTGTGTGTGTTAGAATGACATTGTCACCTGTGTGTACAGGTGTCAGCACAGGCAGAGCTATTACTGTTTACATATAGGATTCTGCAGGACATCAGGTGTTACAGAAAGACTCATTGTATTAGTAATGAAAAGAAAATATACATCATACATTCTTAAAAATAAAGATTCTTTATTGGCATGTAGGCTAGTTCAAAGCTATTGGATGGCATCAGAAGACTTGAAAAATATACAAAATGTATGGTGTTGTTTTGTCATTTCTGGAGCTTGATAGTTCCCGTCTCCCAGTCACTTATTGAATCATTCTTTTGTGTTCCACAGAAGAAAGTCATACAGGTTTGGAATGATATGAGGGGGGGTGAGAAAATGATGACAGAATTAAATTTTGGGGTGAATTATCCCTTTAAAGGTGAAGTTTTTTTTTTTTTGTTAATTCTTTCTTGGATGAATTTGTTGAAACGACTTTAAAGTAAGCCATTACTGGGTTGACTTGCTAAAGAGTGTAAACACTAAACACTGTGATGCTATCAAAACATACTGTTTGTTTGAGTGGCCTGACATATCAGCTTAGCTCAACCAGTGGCACAAGTTTGACGGAGGACTACCTGTTTGACCAAGCAATGGATGAAAGGAAAACCTTTTTTGAAATGACTCTTGGTGCCATTTATATGTGTAATTTTAGAATGAGGTTTGGGGTTTAGTACAGCTTTACTTTTCATCTGCTAAGATGTGCTGTCCATGTTTTACTAGTAAACATGACAGTTTAAACTTCTGTCAGATCATCTTCTTGAGCAGACAGGTCAGATTTTCATAGCCTCATTAGTGGCTCAGAGAGAGACTGAATGGGGTTTCTATGGATGCTGATTCACCATCTCCAGGAGTCATCTATTAGTAAACCCATCACCCTTGTTTCTGCTTTCATAACCAACTCTCTAGTTGTATTACAAACATACTCGTTCAGTCGTATTTTGAAGCCTAAAACAAGATTTGTTCGTTTGACTTGTCTTTATTTGGCACTGTTGCTTATGCTTGTGTTTACAATTTAACATTCTTCTGAGGAGAAGCACTATTTTTTGAATATGTTTGTTCAATAATTGCACTCTCTACTCTCTCATTTTGGTAAGAAAGGTTATTGCTATGAATCTGAATGTTTGATATAGTGTGCAGAGACTATGTGCATGTCAAGGTGTCAGTAAACAGGGTTGGTTGTTCTGTAGTTTCTAGGGCTGGTCTAGCAGGTGGACTCTTCAGTGTGAAGCAGGTCTGTTTGGATGCAAAACTGCTTTTCATTTCTCTTCAAAAGAGTTGTTTCTTGTTTAGGCAGTTTTTTATGTTTATGATGTTGCCTATTATATTGTCCAGACCAGGGTTTTTCAAACATTTTGACTGAATCCCTTTTAACTAAAATATTTACATGAAGTACCCCAAGTTAATATTTCAGAAATTGAACAGCCCATTTGCATGTTCATGGTTCCCTGATTTGTTGGTTAATGGTCACACGATATGCAGGTAAACAGGTTTTTATTATTATTATTATTTATTAATGAAAAATGTATTACTTTTTTTTGTTAGTTGACAAATGTATTTACTTATTTGACTCACACATTCAAGTCTACATTCACAAATCTGAAAAGGAAAAAAGGTATAAATGTCAGGATTTCTTTAACTGTTCTTTCCAGAAGACCAATGGGCACTTTCCAACAATAAATATGTTGTGTTGTAAAAAGTGAAGTATGGTGACCCATACTCAGAATTTGTGCTCTGCACCCATCCGAAGTGCACACACACAGAGCAGTGAACACACACACACTGTGAACACACACACGGAGCAGTGGGGAGCCATTTGGGGGTTCGATGCCTTGCTCAAGGGCACCTAAGTCATGGTATTGAAGGTGGAGAGAGAACTGTACATGCACTCCCCCCACCCACAATTCCTGCCGGCCCGAGACTAGAACTCACAACCTTTCGCTTGGGAGTCTGACTCTCTAACCATTAGGCCACGACTTCCCCTTCAGAAAGTGGGCAGCAACAATACTATACAACAATACTGTATATGTCAATGGGTTCTCTGAGTGTGCATTTGTAATATTTTGCTTCATAATGTTTATTAAGTGAACAACTAGAACTGCATAACCTTTTAAAGGGGCCAGTTTTCCTTTCTCTTTGGGGTGTTACTAGCTGTTAGTGAATAGATCAGATCCTTAAAGTTGCAAAGACTAAATTCTCAAACCCAAAGAGATATTCTTTCTAAAAGTTAAGACTCGACCACTCCCTCCTAAAATGCCTCGTTTTAAACACGCCCCCATATGTCTACGTCACTGTGTGGGAAGATTTGCATAACACCGGCCAAACGTTCACGCAGAGAAAGAAGGTGTATCTTTGATTCTCGCTGTAGTATTGCTGCCGTCATCTGCCATGTCGTGGAGATGCTGTGCCTTCCAAAAGAGGACACAACTAGGAAATAGTGGTTACGTTGGTTTTATAACACGGCATCACAGTATGTTAAGTGGCGTAACATTTCGGTCACACACTTGAGCCACTGGATAGCTGGCCAATCATAGCACACCTTACTTTTCAGAACAATGAGCTTTGTAAAAATCGACACGTTTCAGAAAGGCAGCACATAGAGGAGAAACAATAATGTACAGTATGTGGAAAATAATGTTTTTTTTCTTCTAACCTTAAATTGCATAAAAACATTTAATTAATCTTTTAGCAGCATCATACCCCCCCCCCCAATACTTAATGTGTGTGAATTTTTATTGGTGGGTTGTCATGTGAAGTTACTCTTTCCACAACTGCAGCTGTCCAAAAGCCCGTCATGATGCTATTTTTATTCATTCTCTCTCTCTCTCTCTCTCTCTCTTTCTCTCTCTCTCTCCCTCACACACACACACACACTTGCATATATACACATACATCTTACTGCCTCAAAGACACCAGTCATTTCTCTTTTATTATTAGAATTATTAATGATAGTTTTATAAGAGCTGATGTAATCATACATATTGTTGTTTTATAGAGGGAATGTTATACTCTGTCTCTAAAGATTTCAGTTCTCTCCTTATTTCCATGCTTTTGCATTCATCTAGAGCTCCAGGCTATCTTAGAGCAGAGTGTGTGTTTGAATCAGATGTGACCTACATAACATTTTATTATGCTGTTTATAATGGTGTTGGCATTAGATTGGTTAGTTTATTATGCTGTTTATGATGGTGTTGGTATTAGATTGGTTAGTTTATTATGCTGTTTATGATGGTGTTGGGCTGTTGGCATTAGATCGGTTAGTTTACGCTCTCACCTGCTAGTCTTACATCTCTAAACAGGAAACCTGCAGAATATCAGCAAGATACTGAAGTTCAGAGTGGTCATCCTTCAGAAATATCATGATTTTACGTGAATTAATGGTGTTAACTTGGGGCTCATTCAGATTTTTATTGAGAAATAATAATGTAATAGTTTTTATCACTGATTTGATTGCAGAAAGTCTACTTGAGGCTCATGCTTTTTAGAGTGACTAAATCTTTTCCAGTCACACTTAAGTTAATAATTGTGTTACAACCCAGACCAAAATGTCCATGTGTGCTTTTATTATCTGTAGCTCTTCTGTTATCATTACTAGAGTGATACAAGTGTAAAAGGAAGCAATCTGTATGGTATTAATAATCAACTATCAGTAATCAGTTTCAGATCAGATGATTCTCACACCTTCAGTGAAGGTCTGAACAATGTGGCGTGTGTTTCAGAGAATCATAAATGATTATTGTACTGATGTTATCATGCCCTCTTGTCTTTATCATTGCTGCAGGCCAGCAAGCTGAGCGTGTGTCTATACCAGATTTTATAAGCTTGTCTGAGGTCCTTCTGCAGGGTAGAACCCACTCTAGCTCCCCAAACAACCTAGATGTTGAATATAACCTGGATAAAGCAAGATGCTGGAAGCGTTCCTTTGGGCAAAATGAAAATCCATGTCAAGTGTGATGTTTGTGCTCTGCCTCTTCTAGCGGTGTTGATGGGAGAGAAGTAGTGATATAGATGTGTGAATGAAGAGTTTTAGAAGAGATGTCAGTGTCACACACTGAGCTCAGATTTACCAAAATATCAGAGTCTGAAATCAAAAGTTTCACAAAACAATTCTAGAATTCTAGAAATATTACAATTTAAATGACAGTTTTCTATTTAAACATGTTAAAATGTTTAGACATATTTTTTTTTTTGGCTAATTTTAGTGATTGTGTCATTTAAAAGTTCTTCAGCATTCACCTTTATTGCTCTGAACTTTGACCTATAGTGCATTTGAAAAACCCCTGTTTTGCACAGTGTTTTAAAGAGAACTGTACTGCTGGCTTCTTTGAGCTCTGTTTAACAAGGTGTTTCCTCTCACAGATCTGACTGAATTTACACAGCATTCTTTGTGAACCCAAGTATTTAGCCTAAGTGCCACAGGGTCAACTGTTTCTGAGAAACTTTGCATCAGTTATCCTCCCACACTCATTTGTTCAGATCACATGACATAAAAATGCCGATTCTAATGTTCCAATAGTCTGAGAGCAACTAAACCATCGCAATGATATTTGCATGCTTTTCAAATGGGGTTCACAGTTACATTTGGCAGTTTTTGACAGGCAGCCAGATGTAATAAAGTGGCCCCTGAGCTCAAACATGAATGTTTGGTGTGTGTATATATTCGTAAGCTCTTATCTTGGATTTGATTTGATTATGAATGTTTACATTTGCTCAGGTTTCAGTATAAGCATATGTTGTTCATGTCTTTGAATGCACATATATTATGTAAAGCTCAGTGCAGATTGACCTAGTGACCCATTTTCTGTTTTTCCCCTCCAGGTCTGTGCATGTGCGTACAATCAAATCTTCCTTTCATCTTGAATGCAGAAATGTATTTAAAGTTCTTTTTTTGCATAATGGAGGGGTAATCTTGTGAGAAACGGGCCTCCATGTCTTCATTTCCTGCGGGTCTCTGAGGCGGCGGCCACATCTATGTTGCCATGGATATTATTTGTGATATTTTTTGGGGATGCAGGCATTAAAAGTGGAAATGATGATTTCGTTTGATTAATCTAACTTTAAAAAATGTTTTCAGGTGATATCACCCAGAAGGGCTACGAGAAAAAAAGATCCAAACTTTTACAAGCTTACCTACCTCACACACCAGGTAACACACATACCATCCTTTACCAAGCAGCATACAGTTTGTATTGTGTTAAGATTGCGTTTGTTCCTCTATGTTTGCTGTAGGGGCAGAGCGCCGCATCCCTGTCACACCATCTTCATCCTCTTCCTCATCCTCCCGTTACCAACGCCGACGGTCCACTGGCACGAGGGATGAACGTTACCGCTCAGGTGAGATAAATGACATGGATTTACACAGACACACACACAATCTGACTTCCAGGAGACATAATACAGGCTTTTTGCTGTTTATGCCATAATTCCAGCAAACATATATACACTTATTTGCTGATTTCCAACAAAATACAGAAATCTGATGCAGTTGTACTTACATGAATGTGGTCTTTTATCATAGGGACGGCTCCATGTTTTAATAGCCAACGATGTGCAAATCCAGCGTCAACTTGGGCTTTGTTTATAAAACATTCGTCACTTAAATGACCGGAACACATTAACGGACTTGATACACTCCATTTCTGCCCCGGAAAAACGAACTGCATCCACTGTTCATGTAACGCTGGGTTCTTTGGGAAGCTGAACACTGTAAACCTTCCATCAAATTCAAAAACACACTTATTTGGAGACATTCTTGAACAAATCCTATGCAGCGTTGCCGACGATTTCCCGATGAAGCGCGTTGATGTGCGCGGTCTCACTCTCCTCTGGTCAACGTGTGCGCAGGCTCGCTTTTCCGGGAGAAATGCTCATATAAGGAGTTCCATCATCGTCTACATCATTAGATCCAAGAACGAAGAAAAAAAGCCAAAACTTGTGCCAACCCTGTCATTCTTCCAAATTATTTTTTTAAAACTTTGCCCATGTTAAGCATGAGAATCAATCTCTTTAACACTGGGAACAACTCAGAATACATGAAACACCATTGTAGCCCCCCTTTAAGCAGTAACACATGAGCAAGAATATCATCAGAACTTGAAATACGATATAGATTTTATACAACAGTTTAATAAACAAGATGTCAACATTGTCTGTTCTTGCCCTTTTTTGCCAAACATCTTTTAAAACATTAATCTCAAAACTGTATTTATCCAGTTAACATCTGCATATGGAGTTTTAATTGCAACATTTTCATTAACTAAATTATATTTATTTTGAATCTATTTATTTACTAATTAAAATTCAAAAGTATCAATATAAAAGAATGTCATGCAAGACTTTTTTCCATCTGTTATAATAAGAACTTTTCAGAAGGTTGTTCTGTATCTTCAGAACATGTTATTGGGCTTAGATGTAATCTTTTGCCAGTGTCAGTATTTCCTCTATGGATAAACCACTGAATAAATAATCTTCCTAAATAAATCTCAGAAAAGCTGTAAAAACTCTGTTTTCTTTCTCTCAGATGTTCACTCCGAAGCTGTTCAGGCTGCGCTGGAGCGACACAGTGAAAGAAAGATGGCTGTGCTCTTGCCATCCAAGCGGCAGTCGCTCATCGGTCAAACCTCCATGGACACGTATACACCTCCAGGTGTGTGTGTGTGTGTGCAAAAGGCAGTGAGTAAGTGTGTTTGTGAGTGTGTGTGTGTGTGTGTATGTGACTGTTTTCTTTGTGTCTCTGTAGACTCGTCCTCCGGCTCTGACGCTGAGGGGTCTCTGGGGAGGGCAGGGGGTGTCAGCGTGGACTCCTGGATCAGCAGAGCTCTCCATGGCTCACCTTCCACATCTTCGTCATCATCATCCCACAGCAACAGCTCTGCCAACGCAGCCCGACTCGCAGAGACCAACATGCACTCATACGGCAGTAAGAACACAAATGTTCACATTGCAGCCAAATAAACATAGATATTAATCAGTCATATTATAAATGAGTCTTTAGGTCACTCCTTATGAAATAAGACACATTTGGCACCTGATAGGGGTCTCTTTAAACTTCCTTCCCTTATCAAGATCATCTCACTTCAGCCAATTGGCTTCTCATGCTCAACTAAATTTAGCCAGTAAGTTCTATTTGCCTAACCAATATTAGCTTCTAATGTTCAAATTATTCCAGCAAATGAGCTCCTTATGCTTAACTCAAACCAGCCAATTAGCTTCTTATGTGGTAAAAAGTTATTAGCTTGAATATTTAATGGTAATATGACTGCTTTAGGATAGCTGTCTAATTTTTCCCTTTCAATTTCTCCCCGAGCTGGTCCGATGTCTCATCTCTCTCTGAAAAGGTGGGGCTTAAGAGAAATGGGCGTTTCTGCTGAGAATGGAATAGTTGGCAGGCACTCCAGGGACTACCAATCAGATCGCCCTTGGTCATCTCTGGATTCTGAGGGTCAGTATTTCATGATTCTTTGGACTATAGACTTGTCTGACATAAAAAAGGGAGTTCATAGCTCCATTGTTATTTGGTGCCCAGCGTTCTTCAGAATATCTTCATTTGTAATCCACAGAAAAAAAAGTCATGCAGGTTAGAAATTACTTAAGGTTTAAGCAAATGAAGCCAGAATTTTTCAGACAATAGTTAATTATACTGGGCCGGGTTTCCCAATAACGATTAATCTTACTGCTTAAGAGCGTTTCTACTAGTAATTTTATGAACGTTCGTTATTGTTTCACGTGCATTTCCCAAAAATGCACTTAACACAGTTGCACGTAGCCGTGCTTTAAGTGATACTGTATAAGTTGCTATCCGTTGGTCAAGTGCTGAAATGTCATCATGGTTCGTAATTGTAGTAGACTACACACTCATTTTTTGAAATGTTAACCTAATGCTGCGTTCCATAAAGCTATAATATAATATAATATAATATAATAATAGTTATAAGTATATTTGTAGAGACTTTATTTTACAGGCCCGAGATGGCTGCATTTATAAGCACTTGAATAAAGTTAAAGGTGTAATGATTGTCCTGCAGGTGACCACATAAATCTGTCTTCTTACGATGCGCTTAGGGCTTTACGATTGCTCCAGAGCACTCGTAGATCTACCATGATTTTCAAGTGCTACTTCAGTTACGAAGCTTTCAGGAAACAGACCATAATATTAAGATCGGTCGTACGATCGTTTTTTACGAACAACTTAGGCTTATGTAGCTTTCTGGGAAACGTAGCCCTGATTAGTTAACCTGTTTGTTTGTGTACTGCAGACAGTCTGACGGCCCCTCCTGACATCACCAGCTACATGGCAGACCCCGCCCCCATCTCTGTTCAACGCCCACAGGTCGCCATGATAACCAGGCCCCCGTCCAAATATGGCAATGCTGAGTTGATGGAGACAGG